>NC_052512.1:41033657-41126157 GCF_014356525.2 Nilaparvata lugens
GACACTGGTAGTCTCTCATATGTGCCGTTCATACACTCTCACCCCAACAAAACAGTAAAATTCGACAATAATCAACAGAATCGGCTTGATGAAACAATAAAAGTTGCGACATAAACGCCCTATACCATGGGATATCTACTTATGCTATTGTTTCTCTATGGTATCACCTCTATTGACTGTCTACGCAACAGAATCGCCATGATAATAAAATTTACTTTCAGTACAAATCTACTTTCTGGTTCTTATTTTGTTTATATTCATGGCGATTCTGTTGCTTAAGCCGCCATTTTGTCACACCGTTGAGTGGGAGGAGACTGTCTAGCTAGGCAAATGGCAGACGTTAGTAAGTAGTATTTTCAATTTGATAGGATCTCCAATCACACCCACCGTCAAATAACTTTTTGTATGAGATATTGAGTCGTTCTCGGACTTTTCACCCCGCTCTATATATGTTATAGGGATATATGTTCAGGAATTCAATGGGAATATAATTTTTCTTTCCTCAAATGCTTACTTGAAGATAGTAAATGAAGATAACTATCTACTTTAGAACCATTCTGACAATTTTAAGCTGTGTACACATATACGCGCTTCCAACCCGCACGAGCACGCTCCGCCCTCGTACCGCCCTCGTTCCTCCATCGTATCGCAGTCGCTCCGCCCCCGCTCTGCAGTCGCACCCATCATGAACGTTATGGAAGATGTTAGATCTCTCGCGGTTCCCGGTCGAACCACTGTGCTCCCGGTCGATCATCAATCGCTCTGCTCGAGTGACGCTCGGTGCGGAGCAGAGCGAAAGTCTGTACGCACCTTTAGAATCTTGGTTGAATCAGAGAGAAAAGGAGTAAATCTTATCTATAAGTGAAGGTTTGAATAGTCTCAGTCTGGATTGTCTCACCGGATGTATAAATTTTAATGATTTGTAAACAAACAACATTCTAATTTTTCAATAAGCTCACTACAGACACAATTATTGAAGCTCTGTCAATGGAACTATAATTATATTACGAGTAGATTTGAACAATGATTGTTTTCTTTCTTTTGCCTTATTCATTATTTTCTACTTGTTTGAATAATGTCATTATTCATAACCAGACTAATAACATTGTTCTATTGCATTTCTCTTTACACAATGAATGAACCTGTCATTCTCCACAATAAAACTTCTACTTTTTATCAAAAGCTACTACCATGTTATTTAATTTCTTTTTAAAGTTCTTATTATATATATATATATATATTTATATAGATAGATATATATATATATATATAAAAGCGAAATGGCACTCACTCACTCACTGACTGACTGACTCGCAGAACTAGAAATCTACCGGACCAAAAACGTTCAAATTTGGTAGGTATGTTCAGTTGGCCCTTTAGAGCACACTAAGAAATCTGTTTGCAATATTTTAATTCTAATGGGGTTTTTAAGGGTTTAAAGTTCGTCTTTTAGCAGTATATTCTTCTTCTCCCAATCTCTTAATATTATAATTGAAAAATGTCCATAGCATATGTTACCATAGAAATATAATCTAGAGAGAGTACCTCTTCAAAACAGATGTTAACAGCTGGAATTAATAATTTTGTCAGGTTGGCATTAAGTTGAGTTGACTTTGTTAGGTTGGCACCAAGTTGAAGATTGAAATGCATTTATCGCGGAAAAATTGATTGGGCACTGTTACTCCAATCAGAGCTATTCCTGGGAATATTATATTACCAGCCGTCAGGCTCGCTTCTCTCGCTATATCCGTTTAGCCAGACGTTCAGTCTGGACCCCCGACTGGATCGTCCTAACATATGATAAAAATGCAGGCGAGCGAAGCGAGCCTGCTCATCTTATTCTCGGACGATCCAGTCGGGGGTCCAGGGGGCGGAGCCCCCTTGCTAGACGGATATGGCGAGCGAAGCGAGCCTGACGGCTAGTAGCTAATATAGAAATAAACTTAGCATTTGTTACCCTGAGGCCATTGGTTCTAAATTCATATGGAAGTAATTGGGTAGGAGCAGTAATGAACAATTCTTTATTGCAATTCATTTCTTTATTATCGATTTCTCTACAGTCCACTCAGGGTTGAACTTAGTGTAAAATAAAGGTGCGTACAGATTCATGCGCCGCGAACATGAGCAATTCACTTTCAATCTAGTGTTCGAAAATTATTATAATTATATTTTCGAACACTTCATACGCTAGATTCAAGTTAATATATTACATCCCTGATTAAGCTGATTTACGACTCCCACTGGCGCACAAGGAATCTTCCTTTGCCGGTGTTTTTGCCTCACCTACTGTACTTATGCATGTGATCATAAATGAATCTTCATTTAAAACTATTGTTTGTAATGTAAAGGATATCATTTCGTTATTATATCTAAATAAATGGATCTGAGTGCAAAACTGCTTTTGAGACTTGAGATGTGGCTGACTGCTAATATGCTGATATTGAATCATGGAAAGACTAAGCAATTACCTTTTAGAACGGCTAGAGAAGTAACTTTGGGAGTGGAAGACAGCAATGTGAGTCTGTAAATGATATTAAAGTTCTAGGAGTTGTATTGGATTCTGAAATCTCATGGAAACCTCATATAGATCTTTAAAAAACAAGTTGAGCTCTGTGGTGTTTGTTCTTAGAAATTTGAATTTATTATTAGACAATAGAACCCTCAAAGATGTCTATTTGCAATGTTTCATTCTCTTCTGGCCTACGGAATCATTTTCTGGGGAAACTCAACTCAAGTAATAGACATTTTTCGAATCCAGAAGTGGGCAATAAGAGTGATGGTTGGAGAGACATACGATCAAGCTGTAGACCACACTTCAAACAGATGAGAATTCTCCCTCTTCCCAGTTTGTATATTCTAGAGGCTTTATGTTTTATTGATCAAAATAAGGACAAATTTAAAACTGTGCACGTTTCCACAGTTACGGAACTAGACATCGTGAAGATTTAAGAGATGATACCCACAGAACAACTTTATATGAGAGAGGAGTTAAAAGTGCTGGGATTCGACTCTATAACAAATTACCTGCCAGCCTTAAAGCAACGACAGGCCGTAAATTCAGGGCCTTGATGAAAAATGAATTACTGAATATATGTGCATATTCAATTGAAGAATTCCTTACCTATTATGAGGTACAAAATATTAGTTTGTAATGTTTTATGTAAGTTAAATGATTTTTTTTTTTTTTTATATTCTTCTGAATATATTGATTGACCAATCCGAATACCCCTTCTATAGGTGGTCAGTGGATGATTAATGATAATAATAATAATAATAATAACAATACACATTACAGTCGAACCTCTGTATAACGAAGTCGATTATCCCGAGAAAAAATTCGCTGCTGAGAGGTATTCGTTATTGAGAGGTTCTGTCAAGAAAACTGCCACGATCCTAAGGATCTTATATATCGTATCACGGCAATAAATAAGAATATGGTAACATAAACATATCATCGCGAATGTAGGTAGGGTACCTATTAGGCCAATTTAATATAAAAAATTAAAAATGTATGCTGTTGAAAACCATGTTTTTTTAATATTTGTAGAATCTAATAAGTAAACTCACAATTTTATTTCCAGAAAGCTTGATTTGTACTATTAGTAGAGCTTAATCGAAGTACATACTCTGAAGCAATAGTTCTCAACTTTTTACACTACTATTAGATGGAACGCAAAATATGGTTATTTTGTCAATAACTTCACTATAATACTATATAATCAAATTTCCTATTTTTTTTTTGTTCTATATTTGAAAGTAGTAATATCGGTTGAATTTTGTATTTGAATAGAACATCATGTTCGATAAACGACTCACATCTATTCAAACGGTCGGACATGTCTGGTATACTATTTTCCAGTTTTAATCCTTGCCTGATAATTTTGAAAGCCTCTAGAACTTCTTGATCTGACGGATTCTTCTCCTCAGGTTCGTCACAGTGATCATCATCATCATCATAGTCAGTTCAAAGAATTGTGAATGTGTGACAAAAGCAAGAATGGGAAAGTCCAGTCCTGCCTGGTCTAGTACAATAATGGCAAGCTCTTGGAATTCAATTTCCGACATGTGTATCACCATAGAGAAACAATAGCATAAGTAGATATCCCATGGTATACAGCGTTTATGTCGCAACTTTTACTGTTATCTCAAGCCGATAGTTCACTTAGTTCTTTCCCGTGAAGCTGTGTGACACTGGTAGTCTCTCATATGTGCCGTTCATACACTCTCACCCCAACAAAACAGTAAAATTCGACAATAATCAACAGAAATCGGCTTGATATAACAATAAAAGTTGCGACATAAACGCCCTATACCATGGGATATCTACTTATGCTATTGTTTCTCTATGGTATCACCCTCTATTGACTGTCTACCACCCTATCTTCTTCCTACCTCAATTGCCATTATTTTCAGTCTATTGACCTTTCTGCTGAAACAAAACAATTCCTTGAAAATGACCGTCTGCTTCCTATACTCACTATATATTGTATGTTGAAGTCAAGAGGAAACTTTGTTGTTGAGAGGTCCGAAATTCGTTAAATAGAGGTAAATAAGCAGCCAAAACTCCAAAATGTCATGGGGCCAGGTAAAAATTCGCTATGTGGAGGATTTTGTTAAGTGGAGGTTCGTTATAGAGAGGTTCGACTGTATTTTGTTTGAGTTGTTAATAATATGGTTTTGGGGAAACCAATTTAACAGAAGTATCACAAATACAACAACTTCATCCTGGAAGTACCATGGTAAATATGGGGGCTGTTCCATAGGTTGAGATTTTAGATTAATCATATGTTCGAATAGTGACAAATTATAAAATTAAATTTTCCTTGTTCAATGAATTATAATTGACCGAACGAAGTGAGGTCTAAGATTCAAGTAGACGTTTTTGCATTTCTCTTTGTGTTTATATTTATATTCCACATTCACGACGAAACGCAGCAATAGATTTTCTTGAAATTTGACAGGTATGTTCCTCTTTGAATTTAACGTCAACGTATATACGGTTTTTTGATTTTTTGAATTTTAAGGACAATACGAAAGGAAAAGGAGTCTCAATTGAATGCCCATATTACCGTAAAAATCAGACAAAAGAATTATTCATCATAAATCAGCTGTCGGTTATAGTTTTACAAAAATGGTTTTACATTTCTTGTGTAAGTGAATATAGACTAAAATACACTCAAGGAGGATTTTTCTATTTTTTCATCAAATGTCTGTTGTGATACATGATTCTGAACCGCCTTGACGAGTTAAGAAGAATGATGTGTAGTACGAGGAGGTCTGATCATTCTATCAAAAGTTATGAGTGTTTAAAGTTTTGATCCTTGACATATCCTTATGTGCCACCCCACCACTAGGAAATATGAAATTAAATGTATCTTATGCGTGATTCTCATAGAACATAACCCTTGTAAGATGATTTCTGTTGGAATATGTATTTTTTGGTAGGAAGGCCTTGAAAATATACCGGTATTATAATGAGAAATTGTATTTTGGCTGTAGAACATGATTTTCTATTTTTGGGTCTACTCTCCCTCCCACTACTGCCAAATTCGAAAATTTCCAAGGATTCCTTGTTCAGAATTAATTATTTTTTCACGTTATGTGTGGTTTTTCATAATTACTAGAAAAATAGCCAAGTTGTATAGGGTAGAATTGGTAGGTTTGCAAAATTTTCAAACCCCTCAAAAAGTACCCTTTTTTGAAAATTCGTAGCTCCGGAACCAAAAATGGTAGAATCCTTTGCAACCACTCAATTTATTGGAACTTTTATTTTTTTATTTTTGTAAGGAATGATTTTTCTCCAAAAACTTAAAGTTTTCGAGATTAAATGGAAAAGTTGAAAAAAGTCCAAAATTATATGGTTTCTAGGGGATTTTGGGGGCGAAGCCTCCCTCTGGCCGGACAGAAAACTTCAGATTCAAATTCAGCGACCTGAATACATAAGGAACAGTAGAAAAAAATTCTTTCGAGGCTGTTTACTGAAAAACAACCATTTGACTGGACTATTAAAATAGTAGGGAGAAAAAATATTACGTTATCATAAATAGTTATTTGTGCAACTGGTGCGCAAAGTGACAGTTTGCTGCACTGAAAGAAACGTTTACGCACGAGCCGTAGGCGAGGGCGGAATTGTTTCTTGATTGCAGCAGAAGAACTTTGCGCACATATTTCACATTAAATTTTTCCTACAGTTACCATTGGATATAAGAAGTGGTTGATTAAGGGTAAAATGATGACTGAAATCCATCAAATGTTTGTCTGTATAATTTTGTTATTAATAGCAACTTTAATTTATTTTAAACTTGATAATCCAATTGAAAATTAATAATCGATAATTTATTCAAATTATAATTTTATAAATATAATTTATAATTATAAATTTAGGTGTAATTTTATACGTCTGCAAAAAGTAATGAAACCAGATTTCAAAAATGAGAATTTTAAACCCACTATACGGAGGTTAGTCTTAGCAAACGAATTCGATAAAATCTCAACCACACATTTTGTGATGAACAGTGTAAATCCATAGAGAAACGATAGCATAAGTAGATATCCCATGGTATAGGGCGTTTATGTCGCAACTTTTACTGTTATCCCAAGACGATAGTCCACGCAGTTCTTTCCCATGCAGCTGTGTGATGCTGGTAGTCTCTCAAATTGTGCCGTTCATACACTATCACACCAACAAAACGGTGAAAATTGACAATAATCGACAGTAATCGGCTTGAGATAACAGTAAAAGTTGCGACATAAACGCCCTATACCATGGGATATCTACTTACGCTATTGTTTCTCTATGGTAAAACCCAGGCGCAATATATTTCTCAATTATATCGGGTATTGAAATTAGAATCAATAATAATAATAATATTACAATTTACTGAAGCTTTAACATACCAGTAGAGAGCAAAGAACCAGTGAAATAAACAGAACGGCGCGAACTTTCATTATTGTTGCTGAATTATCTATTAATGTTTAGAAATGAACTCAGCAAGTTGGCAACATTCACCTTTATAGGAGCCGACAATTTTTATGTTTGGAGAATAAGAAACAGATGTTGAAAATGCATTCTTTTGATTATAAAAGATTTCTTTCTAAAAGTCTGTTATCTTTCCCATTATTATCATTCTTAGCAATTGTTCAGATTTCCACAAACGAATTTTTACACAGTAATTCTTTTGAAACATGTGTCATGCTACTAGTAGTTCTGTGAATAGTGGACTTCGCGCAATTATCAACTACAGCCTACTCTAGCAATTATAAACAGCAGGGCTATCCAACCTACGGCCCGTGGATGGATTTAATCCGGCCAGCCGAGAGTAATCTTCTAAGAGAGAGAGAGAGAGAGATTGATTGATTGATTATTTATGTAGATTACAATATATACTGGCTTATACACTTATATACAATAGCTTACAATACAGCAAATTATAGATGAATTTACATAATATAGACTAAGAAAATAATTATTGAACTGTATATGATATGAAAAAGTAATTTGTAATATAATAACTATAGATAATAATTATATTGTTATGCATCTACATAAATTGGCGGAGGTTTGGACATATCAATGTCCATTCTTCGGAAAGAATATTAAAAATATTGAGAATATTAAAAATTATGAGAGAGAGAGAAGATTCTCTAAGAAGGATATAAACAGAGAGAGAGAGAGAGAGAGTGAGAGAGAGTGATAGCGGTGAGCTGAGAGAGCTTGATGACGTCATGACAATGCTGTTTGTTGACAAACACCACGAAAACTATGGAGAAGGAAGCGAGTGAGGAGAAGTACAAAGAGGAGGAAAAGAAGAAGAAGAAAAAGAAGAAGATGAAGAAGAAGAAAAAGAAGAAGAAGAAGAAGAAGAAGAAGAAGTTGATGAAGGAGAAATTGAAGGAGTAGAAGAAGAAGAAGAAGAAGGAGAAGTTGAAGGAGAAGAAGAAGAAGAAGGAGAAGTTGAAGGAGAAGAAGGAGTAGAAGAAGAAGGGGAAGAAGAAGAAGAAAAAGAAGAAGAAAAAGAAGATGAAGAAGAAGACGGAGAAAAAGGAGAAGAAGAAAAAGAAGAAGAAGAAGAAGAAGTTGATGAAGAAGATGTTGATAAAGTGGAAGGAGTAGAAGAAGTTGATAAGTAGAAGTAGAAGGAGTAGAAGAAGAAGAAGAAGAAGAAGAAGAAGAAGAAGAAGAAGAAGAGGGAGAAGAAGAAGAAGAAGGAGAAACTGTGATAATCGGTTGAGAAGTGGGCGATGAAGGAAAGCTGGCTTAATTTTTGTTTCTCTTCTTAATAAGCTCTGAGCCTACTACGTCTTACAAATGAACTCCAATTTGGCTGGCTCATCTTTAGCTGTTAATCTTTTCGTTTTCAATTTTCTTCTTCTCCTTCTTCTTTTTCCTCTTCTTCTTTTTCTCCTTCTTCTTCTTCTTCTTCTTCAACTTCTTCTTCTTTCCCTTCTTCCGTTTCATTGATCTCTACATTTGAAGGTACTAACATAGAGAAACGATAGCATAAGTAGATATGCCATGGTATAGGGCGTTTATGTCGCAACTTTTACTGTTATCTCAAGCCGATAGTTCACGTAGTTCTTTCCTATGCAGCTGTGTGTCGCTGGTAGTCTCTCAAATTGTGCCGTTCATACACTATCACCCCAACAAAACAGTAAAAATCGACAATAATCGACAGTAATCGGCTTGGGATAACAGTAAAAGTTGCGACATAAACGCCCTATACCATGGGATAGGACTATGTGTAACCTTAGGAGAGGGTCTCCCTATCATTTTGATGATGTACTTATTGTATCAATCAATCAATAAAGGATAATAATAAAATAAGCAGTGTGGGTTGGGAAACGAATTATGGAGTATGCTGTGGGGAAAACTTGACAAATGAGAGAGAGAGAGAGAGAGAAAAAAAATAGTGAGATTGATTGATTGATTGAGTACTTTATTTATGTAGATTACAATATATACTGGCTTTTACACTTATATACAATGCTACAATACAGCAACATATAGATGGATTTACATAATATAGACTAAGAAAATAATGTTGAAAACTGTATATGATATGAAAAAGTAATTTGTAATATAATAACTATAGATAATTATATTGTTATGCATGTACATAAATTGGCGGAGCTTTGGACATATCAATGTCCATTCTAAGGAAACAATATTAAAAATATCCTCCCACTAACTCTCTACCAAAGACAGAGAGACAGAGTGAGAGAGTGAGAGAGAGAAAGAGTGAGAAAGGGGAGAGAGGAAGAGAGTGTGAGAGAGAAACAGAGTGAGAGGGGAGATTAATTGATTGAGTACTTTATTTATGTAGATTACAATATATACTGGCTTATACACTTATATACAATAGCTTACAATACAGCAAAGTTTTAGATGAATTTACATAACATAAACTAAGATAATAATATTATTGAACAGTACAATGATATGAAAAAAAATCAATTTCTTAAGAGAGAAAAAATGAGAGAGAGAGAGAGAGAGAGAGAGAGAGAGAGAGGAGAGAGAGAGAGAGAGAGAGAGATATAGAGAGGTACAGAGAGAGAGAGAGGTACAGTGAGAGAGAGAGGGAAAGGGAAAGTGAGTGAGAGAATGGATGAGAAAACAGGCAATATATCTCTGTGCAAGTGGTATGCAAGTAATAAAAACTGGTATTTCAGCAATTCCATGCCCTCACTTGACCTACCGTGTCTCCCTGTATAAATATGATTGAAAAAGGAAGAAGATATGATGATTGGGGGATAGAGGGAGAAAAACAGATATAGGAGAGGTGAAATAGTCTGAATCTCTCCTTCAGGTTGAGACGTTTCATTTTTCAAACAACTTTTGCCCTTTTCCTCTTCTATTTCATCTTCTTCTTCCTCCACTTTCCTCTTTTCCACATTCCTTCTCCATCATTTATTCATTTCCGTTCACCAATATTAGTCACATCTTTGTTCCTCAAATGAATTCACATTTAATGTGATAATTGTGGATGAGAAAACTGCGTGAGGTCTACTGTTCACAGAACTACCAGTTAAGAATAGGTCCTGTTCAAACAAGAGATCGATGGAATATGAATAAGAAAGGATATAATAGAAGAAGAATGTGAGAAACAACCTTCAAAACAGAATGTATTCTTGTACGAATCCTCCATTGTTCTCAATTCAAACTTTTGCCCTTTTCCTCTTCTATTTCTTCTCCTTCCTCCACTTTCCTCTTTTCCTCATTCCTTCTCCATCTTTTATTCATTTTCGTTCAGCTCTATTAATCCAGTTACATCTTTGTTCCTCATATGAATTCAAATTTTCCTTTTTTGCATTAGTTTCAAATTTTCATTTTTTTACTTTCCTTGTCCTATTACCATAGGTAAGGAAAGTATTGCAATAGAGAAACAATAGCGTAAGTAGATATCCCATGGTATAGGGCGTTTATGTCGCAACTTTTACTGTTATCTGAAGCCGATTACTGTTGATTATTGTCGAATTTTACTGTTTTGTTGGGGTGAGAGTGTATGAACGGCACAATATGAGAGACTACCAGCGTCACACAGTTTCACGGGAAAGAATTACATGAACTATCGGCTTGAGATAACAGTAAAAGTTGCGACATAAACGCCCTATACCATGGGATATCTACTTATGCTATTGTTTCTCTATGGTATTGCTTTCCGAAAAAAATTAAGGTACACTAATTTGTAAATTTCTATACGTTTCAAGGTCCCCTGAGTCCAAAAAAGTGGTTTGTGTGTGTGTGTGTGTGTGTGTGTTTGTGTGTGTGTGTGTATGTGTGTGTGTGTGTGTGTGTGTACACGATATCTCATCTCTCAATTAACGGAATGACTTGAAATTTGGAACTTGAGGTCCTTACAATATAAGGATCCGACACGAACAATTTCGATCAAATGGAATTCAAGATGGCGGCTAGAATGGCAAAAAATTTGTCAAAAACAGGGTTTTTCGCGGTTTTCTCGGAAACGGCTCCAACGATTTTGATAAATTTCATACCTAGAAAAGTCATTGATAAGCTCTATCAACTGCCACGAGTCCAATATCTGTAAAAATTCGAAGAGCTCCACCTCATCTACGCAAAGTTTGATTTTAAATTCCCAATTATCAGGCTCCAGATTCAATTGAAACAAAAAGTAGGAAAGATTCAGCATGCAAATCTCTACAATTAATGTTCAGT
Source organism: Nilaparvata lugens (assembly GCF_014356525.2). Lineage (NCBI taxonomy): Eukaryota > Metazoa > Arthropoda > Insecta > Hemiptera > Delphacidae > Nilaparvata > Nilaparvata lugens. The sequence goes on from NC_052512.1 coordinate 41,044,834, forward strand.
AACATTTCCACCTAAAATTGAAAATAAGCTCGAAATTCGAGAAAATGTGATCATTCAATTGCAAACTGTTGGCAACTGTTGATTTTATCGAATGATTCACTATGAAGAGATATCAGACCTCATGTGTTCCCAGCGTTATTGTCCTGTCACCAGCTGGCTTGGATCTTTGACTAGTAGACTTGAGATGCGCGTGAACACTAGCGACAGGTGATCAATTTTCATAACGGCAAGGAAAGTTGTGTGAGTGCACCACACCAGATTTTTTTGTTTGCGGATTAGTAATTTTTAGTAAGAGTGCAGTCGTTAGGTGTTTAGTTGAAATATTTTGTTCAGTACTTTATTGTAATTTTATGTTAACTCTTTGGAAATAGATAATAATGAATAAAACAAAATGAATCTTATAGCACCCTTTATTCTTCAAAAAACATTAAAATAGTTGAACAACTAGTTTCGGTTTACACCATCTTCAGGTTCTAAAATAAAAGGCTTTATTTTAGAACCTGAAAATGGTGTAAACCGAAACTAGTTGTTCAACTATTTTAATGTTTTTTTTAATGAATGGTTCTTCAGGTTCTAAAATAAAAGGTTTTATTTCAGAACCTGAAATGGTTTAAACCGAAACTAGTTGTTCAACTATTTCAATGTTTTTTAAAGAATAAAGGGTGCTATGAGATTTATTTTGTTTTATTAATTGAAAAGCAGCCCATGTCAATAAGTGTTTTATAACTAATGAACTTTATGATGTCATGGATATTAAGCCTTATTCTGGAGCTCTGTGATTTCGAGTCCCCCTACATTCTCGTTTTTGGAAAATATGCACAAGCTATGTGAACTGACCAGAAGGGTTTCCCTTTTTGGAAATTGAGGGAACCCCTACCCCTGAAACCACAAACCGCGGGCAACAATGGAATGCAATAAAATATGATGACAGTTGTGCGGGGGGGATTTGGTTTTGGATGAATTCCATACTCTTTTCTCCCTCTTCCAGTCGGATGTATATCTCAAATTCCCGCTTTTACATGGAGCGGTCCCCATGGTGTTGTATTAGAGCAAGACTTATTTTATTTAATACTTTGTAAAGAGAAATTATACAAGCAAGTTATCTATTTTTCCCAAATACATAAGCTTCTATATAATATATATTAGTAGTTCTGTGAACAGTAGACCTCACGCAGTATTCTCATCCACAAGTACCTGATTGAGACTATAGACATAGAGAAACAATAGCGTAAGTAGATATCCCATGGTATAGGGCGTTTATGTCGCAACTTTTACTGTTATCTCAAGCCGATTACTGTCGATTATTGTCGATTTTTACTGTTTTTATCGGGTAAGAGTGTATGAACGGCACAATATGAGAGACTACCAGCGTCATAAAGCTTCACAGGAAAGTACTACGTGGACTTTCAGCTTGAGATAACAGTAAAAGTTGCGACATAAACGCCCTATACCATGGGATATCTACTTATGCTATTGTTTCTCTATGATAATATATACTAGTAGTTCTGTGAACAGTAGACCTCACGCAATATTCTCATCCACAAGTACCCAATTGAAACTATAGGGGTATTCACAATGTTGGAGATAGCTGGCTAAGTCGAGCTATTCGCTAGTCTCTAGCTATTTGCTAAGTCTGTGTTAACTCAATGCTATAGTGGTACGTTAGAAACAAATTAACAGACGAGATAGCAGATAGCGCAGGTTTGAGTCCGCTAAAGTGAGGTCCACGTTATAATGGCAGTAGATGAAGATAGAAGAATAGCGATGCCGATTCTCTGCTTTATTTAATTATATTTCTACTTTGTCGAAAATATAATTGGCATCATTGTGGACCTAGAAAAGGATAGTACCACCGGCTATATCGAATGATAGACAAGGCAAAACCAAAGTTGAAAAAATACTGTCATTATAACGTGGACCTCACTATATATAATATATTCTAGTAGTTCTGTGAACAGTAGACCTCACGCAGTATTCTCATCCACAAGTACCTGATTGAAACTTTGGACCTTATGGAAATACAGCAATAGACTGGCTTCTCCACACATCTGTGTAATCACTTGTCAGCTGATTCATCTATATATATATATAAAAGCGAAATGGCACTCACTCACTGACTGACTGACTGACTCACTCACTCACTCACTCACTCACTCGCAGAACTAAAAATCTATTGGACCAAAAACGTTCAAATTTGGTAAGTATGTTTAGTTGGCCCTTTAGAGGCGCACTAAAAAATCTTTTGGCAATATTTTAACTCTAAGGGTTGTTTTTAAGGGTTTAAAGTTCGTCTTTTAGCATGTATATTCTTCTTCTCCCAATCTCTCAATTATAATTGAAATTTCCATATCATATGTTACTATAGAACTATAATCTAGATAGAGAACCTCTTCGAAACAGTGTTGTTCTGGTAACTAAATTAAAAATTTTGTCAAGTTAGCATTAAGTTGAGTTGACTTTGTTAGGTTGGTACCAAGTTGGAGATGGAAATGCATTTATCCAGGACCTCCTAAATACCAATTTATCCAGTTAGCCAAAATTTGCGTTTTCTCAGCTTCTCTGCGTTTCCTCACCTTTTTCAATAATAATTGATGAAAATATATTTAAAAAAATTCAGTACACAGGTTTAGCTGAGGTGGAAGAATTTTGTTAGCCAAAGATACGCCGATATAGTAACAGGTGTTTTTCGAGATCAAATTGACATAATACGTTCAAATTTGGTACAGAGGTTCCGCTGAGGTCTACATGCAGGCGAGCGAAGCAAGCCCGCTGATCTCATTTTCGGACGATCCAGTCGGGGGTCCAGGGGGCGGAGCCCCCTTGCTAGACGGATATGGCGAGCGAAGCGAGCCTGACGGCTAGTATAATATATACTAGTAGTAGAAAGAAAAATAATCAATCACAACATGTTTCGGACATTGAAGCCGAATAAAAGTAGCCCTATACAGAAAAGAGATATATACTAGTAGCTCTGTGATCAGTAGACCTCACGCAGTATTCTCATCCAGAAGAACCTGATTGAAACTACAGAAACCTTATGGAAATACAGCAAAAGACTGGCTTCTCCACACATCTGTGTAATCACTTGTCAGCTGATTTATTATGAATAATTCTATAGTCGGATTTTTACTCTAATATTGGCGTATGAAGGAGGCTCCTTTTCCCTTTTATATTATCCTTGAAATGCAAAATTTCCAAAAACCTTGTATATACGTCGACGCGCAATTTAAAAAGGAACATACTTGTCAAATTTCATGAAAATTTATTACCGCGTTTTGCCGTAAATGCGCAACATATAAACATATAAACATTTAAACATTAAGAGAAATGCCAAACCGTCGACTTTAATCTTAGACCTCACTTCGCTCGGTCAATAAAAGGTTAATGACACTTACTCACTGACTGACTGACTGACTCACTCACAGAACTAAAAATCTACCGGCTCTTTAGAGGAACACTAGGAACGGATTTGGAGAAATTTCCAAAGATACGACCAAAAACTGAGTTTTTCCAGCGTTTTCTCAGCTTTATCGAGAACAAATGAACAGAAAATGTTCAAATTTAATACAAAAGCTCAGCTAGGGTGTAATTATATATTAGGGTGTTGGAAGGAATTTGCAATAACACCAAAGATACGCCCAAAATTAGGTTTAGCTAGGTTCTAAAAATATTTTGATGAGGTGACTTGAAATTTGAAACTTCAGGTCCTTACAATATAAGGATCCGACACGGACAATTTCGATCTAATACAATTCAAGATGGCGGATAAAAGAGTGAAAATGTCAAAAACAGGGTGTTTCGCGATTTTCTCGAAAACGGCTCCAACGATTTTGATCAAATTTATACCTAGAATAGTCATTGATAAGCTCTATCAACTGCCACAAATCCAATATGTGAAAAAAATCCAAGAGCTCCGCCACATCTATGCACAATTTGATTTTAGATTCCCGATTATCAGGCATCAGATACAATTTGAACAAAACATTCAAGTGGAAAGGATTGAGCATGAAACTCTCTACAATTAATGTTATGTAACATTTTCACCTAGAATTCAAAATAAGCTAGAAATCCGAGAAAAATTTATTATTTCAATTGCAAACTGTTGGCAACTGTTGATTCTATTAAATTATTAACTATGAAAAGAAAGCAGACTTCATGTGTCTGCAGCGTTATTGTCCTGTCACCAGCTGGCTTAGATCTTTGAATAGTAGACTTGAGATGCGCGGGAACACTAGCGTCAGTTGATCAATTTTCATAACGGCAAGGAAAGTTGTGTGAGTGCGCCACACCAGATTTTCACTTTCCTTGCCCTATTACCATAGGTAAGGAGGATTATTGATTTTCAAAAAAAAAATAAGGTACCCTAATTTCAAGTTTTCTATACGTTTCAAGGTCCCCTGAGTCCAAAAACATGATTTTTGGGTGTTGGTCTGTGTGTGTGTATGTGTGTATGTCTGTGAGCACGATAACTCCATTCCTAATTAACCGATTGTCTTGAAATTTCAAAATTGAGGTCCTTATACCATGAGGATCCGACAATAAGAAATTCAATAAAATTCAATTGAAGATGGCGAAAAAAATGGCTGATAATTACTAAAAAAACATGTTTTTCACGGTTTTCTCGAAAACGGCTTTAACGATTTTCTTCAAATTCATACCATGGATAGCTATTTATAAGCCCTATCTACTGACATGAGTTTCATTTCTGGGGAAATTGCAGAAGCTCCGTAATATTCTTCATAAAAATGGCAGATAATCACTAAAAAAACCATGTTTTTTACGGTTTTCTCGAAAACGGCTTTAACGATTTCCTTCAAATTCATAACATGGATAGCTATTTATAAGCCCTATCGACTGACATGAGTCTCATTTCTGGGGAAAATTGCAGGAGCTCCGTAATATTCTTGAGAAAAATGGCGGATAATTACTAAAAAACTATGTTTTTCACGATTTTCTCAAAAATGACTTGACTGATTTTTTTCAAATTCATACCTTGTATAGTTATTCATCAGCTCTATCAACTGGCATAATCTCCTTTCTGGGAAACTAATGGGTTGTTCACCCCATCCTTGAAAAATGGACTTTGTAACCTCCTTCTCGTGCATGAGGTAGGTAGGTAGAGCAGTTCATAAAAAGAACACATAGTCGAGATATTTCATCTGTAGAGCAGCTGTTTTGACGACTTTTAAAAAATATCATGGAATTTCACAATTTACACAAAGGAAAAAGTACTCTGAAATAGTATATTTTGCACCTAGGGCCGAAAATGAGACTTTTCTGGCTGGAAATCGGTTTTCAAGTCCGAGGTCGTAGGCCGAGGACTAGAAAAGATTGAGAGCCGGAAAAACATTTTTGCCCATGGTGAGAACGTTATTTTTCGCCACACAGAAAAATAAACAATATAAATATGAGAATAATTGTTTATTAGGCACTTCCGAAAGCAAAACAGGAAGATCATAGCTCTAGCAAATCTGAGGTAATCTGAATATCAGGAAATTGTCCCAAGAATTTCTATTTTTTAATCTGATTTGTCTAAATAACCTAAAAGATTATGTTCAATTATGTAAGAGGTTGAGTTTATACTTTTTATTATTCCAAATGACAATAAGATGATATTATCATAAATGTTTTGATTCTTGAATGATAAACACAAATTATGAAAAGTTTTTTGATCAGCTGTTTTAGCACACTTGAAATTTTGCCAATCTGAATGTAAACGTCAACAATGCTTGTTGTTATTGACTTCGGAAGTTTAGGTTAGTTCTATCCTACTCTGAAAATCGAATTTGAATAGTTTATAATATATATCTTATCTGTATTTTATTCATCCAAATAAAATGATAGTATCTTATTGCAGAATACTTATTCAATTCTAGAAGCATAAACTAATTCCGTTTCATAAACCATTTTGTAAACACATTCACATCAAATCAGAATCAGCTGACTTCAAGGTTATTTTACAGCCCTAGGGCCGTAAAACTTTTACCGGCCTGGTCAAAAACAATCATTTTCGGCCTCCATATGACGCACGAAAACCAGCTCATTACATCCAAGTGGGCGAAAACAATATTATATATACAGATATACAGTAGTCTGATCGTAGTTTCAAATATGTTGCTGCCAATCGTCATTATGTTATTCTCCTTTAAGAATGGGGCTTGGAGTTCAATGAGCAAGGAAAGTTGTGTCAGTGCGACACACCAGATTTTTTGATATCATGTTTATATGAATAATCATCAGAGAATCAATAATTATTGAGAACAGTTCTTGTTCATACAAGAGATCGATGGAGGATCAATAGTGAACAATATGATAGAAGAAGAATGTGAGAAACAACCTTCAAAACAAAAATTTATTCTAGTACTAATCCTCCATTGTTCTCAATTCAAATTGTGCTCACTGCGTGCCCTCTATTCTGCAAGCGTCCACTCTATTAGATCTACTGCTCTATGATACACCAGAAAGCCCATTAAGATGATACCATCATCGAAAACTCTGCCAACTGTGAGATCAGAATTCCATGGAGACGTACCTCCATCTATCTATCTCTTTGTTCCGGATCTCTTTGTAGCATCAAAACTCAAACTAAACTGCGCTCTGTTAACTCACATTCGAGTTAATCTCGGATAAAAGTTTAGCTTTGGCCCCAATTCATAGCAGTGAGCGAGCTGAGGCGTCATATAATCCCGAGGACTATATCTGTAGAGCTTAAACGTCATATAACCCCGAGTAGAGGTCTATGTCTGTGGAGCTTCTATATCTGTTGGTCTATATTGTGTGAAGCAGCAAATGGCCTAGCTTATAATGCAGTTTGTGTCGGCCGTTATCACTCCGCCATTCCACACTTATCCCCTCCTCTCTCACACGTCCATTCGCTATTATACTCTGCCATTCCATGCTTATCCCCTTCTCTCTCACACGTCCATTCTTCCGCTTGTTAGTTTCGACTTGATCCACTCATGCAGATCTGGATTCATACAGAACTACTAGTATATTACGCTACAAGCACAGAAAGCTAGTGTTTACGGTATGAGGATAGTTTCCCGGGCGAGTAACACCATAGTAACACCAAAATTCTCCAATTCCATATTCTTAGATTATTAATGGGAGATTTATACTTGGGTGTCTTTCTCCAAGAATACAAAAATAGATACCCTATTGAAATTCCGATTCATAATATCTATCTATATATACAAAAGCGAAATGGCACTCACTCACTGATTGACCGACTGACTGACTGATTGATTCACTCACTCACTCGCAGAACTTAAAATCTACCGGACCAAAAAAGTTCAAATTTGGTAGGTATGTTCAGTTGGCCCTTTAGAGGCGCACTAAGAAATCTTTTGGCGATATTTCAACTCTAAGGGTGGTTTTTGAGGGTTTGAAGTTCGTCTTTTAGCATGTATATTCTTCTTATTCCAATATCTTAAAATTATAATTGAAATGTGCATACCATATGTTAATATAGAACTATAATCTAGAGAGAGTACCTCTTCGAAACAGTTGTTCTGGTAACTAAATTAAAAATTTTGTCAGGTTGGCATTAAGTTGAGGTCTACATGCAGGCAAGCGAAGCGAGCCCGCTGATCTCATTCTTGGACGATCCAGTTGGGGGTCCAGGGGGCGGAGCCCCTGGCTAGACGGATATGGCGAGCGAAGCGAGCCTGACGGCTAGTCCTATTATATTGAGCGAGCAATTTCTGTATTTATAAATTTGGTTATTTTTACATCTGGTTATTTTTATAACTGGTTGTTTTATATCTGGTTATTTTTAGATCTGGTTATTTTTAGATCTGGCTATTTTTATATCTGGTTATTTTTATAACTGGTTATTTTTATAACTGGTTATTTTTAGATCTGGTATTTTTAGATCTGGTATTTTTAGATCTGGCTATTTTTTTTATTATCTTTTATTTATGTCTGGTTATTTTTATAACTGGTTATTTTTAAATGGTTTTTTTATATCTGGTTTTTTATATCTGGTTATTTTTATATCTGGTTATTTTACAACTGGTTATTTTTATATCTGGTTATTTATGTTTTACGGATCTCGAAAACGGTTCTAACGATTTTCACGAAATTTGGAACATAGTAGGTTTTAAACGAATTTTTAAAAAATAATCGAATTTCACAATTTATACAAATAAAAAAGTACTCTGAAAACAATTATATATACACATATACGCAGTAGTCTGATCATAGTTTCAAAAATGTTGCCGCCAATCGTCATTATGTTATTCCCCTAAATTATTCTCGTTTAAGAATGAGGCTTACAGTTCAATGAGCAAGGAAAGTTGTGTGAGTGTACCACACCAGATTTTTAAAGAGAGAATTATTTATTTATTCATTTATACGTGGATACAATAACAAATCATATAAATATGATTGGGAAGGAACAACAGGCTTGTCTCAAAACTATGCCATTCCCAAATTTTGATTACATGTCCAAAAAATAGGTTATGTTTCTTCTGTAAGAAGTTCAAGCTCAACTTTCGTCCAAAAGTTAATATGAGATTAAAAATTAAAACACCGAATTATAGTTAAATATTACACTTAATTATCACTGCACATTGTATTAATTAAGTTAAAATTGATAAATTTTAATCAGCCGCTTTTTTGGTTAAAAGTATCATAAAGCATTTCCTCTTTCGAAATACTCACACCAAAGAAAGCATGTCTTTTTTCTATTTTGAGAAGGCCTTTAAATATGTACCACGCAATGGGTGTTTACATTTAAAATATTCGAGCTACAACCTCCAAGTCGACCCCTTATGAGGGGTTGAAATTCAGTTGTACGTCAAAAGGTAGAGTATTCTACCAATAACTTATCCTGAAAGTTACAGTATTATATCTACAACAGTCTCCAACTTATTGAAGGGTTCCCATACATATGGATCACTCTATATCCATTATTTTTGTTTTTAATCAGTTTTCAAATATCAAAATTCAAAATTTTTTTTTAACCTTATTCTTTTCTTAAACATTTATTTGTAAAAATTTGGGAGAAGACAGTTTCGGGCTATGCCTGTTGTCTTCTCCCAATCATATTATATTTATTATAATTATGATTCCTAATTGTCAATGAAATAAATAAATGAATAAATGAATAAATGATACTGGAATTCCCGAGAGTAACATGTATTCGACGATCTGAGATCTCGACAAACTGAACCCCTTCACTCGTGGTCAACTGAGAACGTGATGGAGTGAATAGGGATCACTTCTCTCTTCCTTTTCTTATTTTTTCTCCTCCTCAGTCCATTCTGCGGACATTTTCTCCCCAATTCTCTACTATTGTAGCTTACATATGGATCACTCTGTATCTATTATGATACTGGAATTCCCGAGAGTAACATGTATTCGACGATCTGAGATCTCGACAAACTGAGCCCCTTCACTCGTGGTCAACTGAGAACGTGATTGAGTGGATAGGGTTCACTTCTCTCTTCCTTTTCTTATTTTTCTCTTCCTCAGTCCATTCTGCGGACATTTTCTCCCCAATTCTCTCCTATTGTAGTTTATCTCTATCCTCTCGCATAGCTACTTTTTTATTCCTACAAAATAAGACTTATATAGGAATCCACCATACAATTTTCAGACATTTCTTATCAGAGTTTCACACTAGATGGGAGCTGAGTATTTCGAAATACTCACACCAACAACCTCTCACATCATATTTATCTCTTTCCACCAAAATAACTTGTATTCCATATTTTTTTTATTTCCCATTTCCCTAATATTGAGGTCCAAGTTATAATGGCAGTGAAGAAAGATAGAAGAACAACGTTGCCGATCCTCCCTGTCTTGTCAATGCCTTCTTGACGGTGGCTGATACAGGTTTCAGATGGAATTAAATAGAGAATACATTTATTCAAATGCTAATTAATATATAATTATTATTTAACGAAAATCCCAAATAAATGCTTCAAGTCACCCCGAAGACAGAGGTCTTCGGGGTGATTTGCAGCATTTATTTGGGATTTTCGTTAAATAATAATTGATTATATATTAATTAGCATTTGCATAAATGCATTGTCTATTTAATTCCATCTGTAACTGGTTGGCCGCTATGGCTTCGTATAAAATGAGCGCTGCTATCCAGAGATTGTGAGTTTGGTGTAAGGGTAAGCATTCCTGACTAGCAATTGGGAGGTACCGGGTTCGATTCCCGGGCTGGCAACTAATTTTTTGATAGTAGTTCTCATTGAATTTCCATCTGGCTGTTAACCCTGTTGTCAATGTCTGCAGTAGCAGAGGCCTTCGGGGTGATTTGCAGCATTTATTTGGGATTTTCGTTAAATAGTAATTATATATTAATTAGCATTTGAATAAATGCATTCTCTATTCAATTCCATCTGAAACCTGTATCAGCAACCGTCAAGAAGGCATTGACAAGACAGCGAGGATCGGCAACGTTATACTCCTATCTTTCTCCACTGCCATTATAACATGAACCCCACTATAGATAAGGGAAATGGGGGATGAGAATAATATGGAATACAAGTTATTTTGGTAGAAAGGGATAAATATGATGTGAGAAGTTGGTGCTGTGAGAATTTCGAAGACCTTAGCATTCATCTATAGTGTATTCCACGTTATAATGGCAATGGAAAAAGATAGAAGAATAGCGATGCCGATTCCCCGCATTAATTAATCATATTTCTACACTGTCAAAAACATAATTGGCACCGTTGTGGACCTAGAAAAGGATAGTACCACCAGCTTTGTTGAATGATAGACAAGGATAGCAAAACCAAAGTTGATCAAACACTGTCATTATAACGTGGACCTCACTATAGTGTAGAACTCTGATAAGAAATGTTGGAGAATTGTATGGTGGACTCCTATATAAGTCTTATTTAGGAGGAACGAAGAGGTAGCTATGCGAGAGGATAGAGATAAGCTACAATAGTAGAGAATTGGGGTGAGAATGTCCGGAGAAAGGACTGAGGAGGAGAAAAATTAGAAAAGGAAGAGAGAAGTGAAGCCTATTCACTCCATCTCAGTTGACCACGAGTGAGAGGGTCTCAGTTTGTCGAGATCTCACTTCGTGGAATTCACGTTGCTGTCGGGAAGTCCAGTATCATAATACATACAGAGTGAGTCATATGTATGGGAACCCTTCAATAAGTTGGAGACTGTAGTAGATATAATACTGTAACTCTCAGGATAAGTTATTTGTCAAATACTCTACCTTTTGACTTACATCTGAATTTCAACCCCTCATAAATGGGTTACTTAGGGGTTGTAACTTGAATATTTTAAATGTAAACACCCATTGCGTGGTACATATTTAAAAGCCTTCTCAAAATAGAAAGATTACATCAATGGAGATGCTCTTTGATACTTTTAACCAAAAAAGCGGCTAATTAAAATTTATTAATTTTTTCTTGAAAAATCTGGTGTGGTACAGTCACACAACTTTCCTTGCTCATTGAACTGTAAGCCTCATTCTTAAACGAGAATAATTTAGGATATTTGAAACTACGATCAGACTACTGCGTATATGTGTATATATATTTGTTTTCAGAGTACTTTTTTCTCCGTGTAAATTGTGAAATTCGATTATTTATTTTTAAAATTCGACAAAACAGCTGTTCTACAGATGAAAATCGACTATATAGGTTCTTTTTATAAACTGCTGTACCTACCTACCTCATGCACGAGGAGGAGGCTACAAAGTCCATTTCTCAAGGATGGGGTGGACCCACCATTCCCAGGAAAAAGACTGACGCCAGTTGTTAGAGCTGATAAATAACTAAACAGGGTATGAATTTGAAAAAAATCGGCCAAGTCATTTTTGAGAAAATCGTGAAAAACATGGTTTTCAAGTAATTATCTGCCATCTTTCTCAAGAATATTATTACGGAGCTTTCCCAATGAATGAGACTCATGTCAGTTGATAGAGCTTATAAATAGCGGCTGTCCCTGATATGAATTTGAAGAAAATCGTTTTTGAGAAAACCGTGAAAAACATGGTTTTGTAGTCGTTGTCCGCAATTTTTCTCAAGAATATTACGGAGCTCCTGGAATTTTCCCAGAAATGAGACTCATGTCAATAGATAGGGCTTATTATTAGCTAGCTATCCATGGTATGAATTTGAAGAAAATCTTTAGAACAACGTTTCGAAAAACGTGAAAAACATGGTTTTTACTTTCCTTTCCCTACTACCATAGGTAAGGAAAGTATTGCTTTCCAAAAAAAATTAAGGTACCTCAATTTCAAGTTTTCTATACGTTTCAAGGTCCACTGAGTCCAAAACATGATTTTTGGGTGTTGGTCTGTGTTGTGCGTGTGTAATGTGTGTGTGTGTGTGGTATGTGTGTATTTGTGTATTTCTGTGAACACGATAACACCATTTCTAATTAACGATTGACTTGAATTTTTAAACTTAAGGTCCTTATACCATGAGACACGACATTAAGAAATTTAATGAAATTCAATTCAAGATGGCGGAGAAAATGGCGATAATTTACTAAAAACCATGTTTTTTCACGATTTTCTCAAAAACGGCTTCAACGATTTTTCTCCAAATTTATACCATGGATAGCTATTTATAAGCCCTATGGACTGACATGAGTCTCATTTCTGGGAAAATTGCAGGAGCTCCGTAATATTCTTGAGAGAATGGCGGATAATTACTAAAAAAACCATGTTTTTCAACGGTTTTTCCTCGAAAACGGCTCTACGATTTCCTTCAATATATACCCTAGATAGCTATTATAACCCTTATCAACTGACAATGAGTCTCATTTCTTAGAAAATTGCAGGAGCTCCGTAATATTCCTGAGAAGAATGAATTTTGTTAAATTTCTATCACGATTTTCTCAAAAATGACCGATTTTTTTAAATTTCATACCCTGTAGGCTATAGTTATATATCAGCTCTATAAATAGCATGAGTCTCCTCCTTGAGAAATTAACAGGGGGTCCACCTCATCCTTGAGAAATTTACTTTGTAACCTTCTTCTCGTGCGTGAGGTAGGTAGGTAGAGCAGTTTATTCAAAAGAACACACATGTCAATATTTTATTTTTAATCAGCTGTTTTGACAACTTTTAAAAAATCCTCAAATTTCATAATTCAACAAAGGAAAATGTACTCTGAACACAATCACAATAGTGATAATAATCGTAGTTTTAATTATTTAGCCGCCAATCGGCATAATGTTATTCCCTAAATTATCCTCGTTAATGAGGCTTATAGATCAATGAGCAAGGAAAGTTGTGTGAGTGTACCACACCAGGTTTTTTAGTAATCATCCGCCATTTTTCCGCCATCTTGAAAAGAATTTTATGGAATTTCTTGTTGTCGCATCCTCATGGTATAATTAATTATAACAATTCATTCATTGTATAAAATACTATAATCATATACATTAACATTGGAGGAAAACTAGGCTGAGCCTGTACTATTTCTCTCCAAAAATTTTGATAAAATGTTAATGTTGTCCCAAAGATAAGGTTATGATAAGTCACACCTGCCTTTGTTAATGACCTTAGTTAAAAATTTCGAGTCAATCAGTAATAACCGAGTTATCGTGCTCCACATACACCACACACACACATACACACACACACCCCACACACACACACACACACACACACACACACACACACACACACACACACACACACCACACACACACACACACACACACACACACACACACACACACACACAACACACACACCACACACACACACACCACACACACACACACACACACACACCACACACCACACACACACACACACACACACAGCACCCATACAACACACATACACACACACAGACCAACACCCAAAAATCATGTTTTTGGACTCAGGGGACCCTCAAACGTATAGAAAACTTGGAATAAGTGTTTCAATATTTTTTTCGGAAAGCAATACTCTCCTTACCTATGGTAATAGGGCAAGGAAAGTAAAACTCAAACTGCAATCAGCCGCCATTTTGTAAAATATAACATTTTTGTTGATGCCATCTCTCTAGTTTCAAAAAGGCCTTTAAAATGATGTACCACACAATGGGTGTTTACATTCAAAATCTTCGAGTTACAACCCCTAAGTCACCCCCTATTGAAATTCAGTTGTACGTCAATAGGTGGAGTATTTGACCAAAAACTTATCCTGAAAGTTACAGTATTATATCTACAACAGTCTCCAATTTATTGAAGGGTTCCCTTACATATGACTCACTTTGTACCTATTATACACTTGTGTGGTGAAATATTCTCTTTGAAATAAAATCGTTTAAAAAATTGATGAAATCTTTATTGACCGTGCGAAGTGAGGCCTAAGATTCAAGCCGACAGTTTGGCATTTCTCTTAATGTTTGAATGTATAAATGTTGCGTATTTACGGTGAAACGCGGTAATAGATTTTCATGAGATTTGACAGGTATGTTCCTTTTAAATTGCGCGTCGACGTATATACAAGGTTTTTGGAAATTTCCGCATTTTCAAGATAATATATAAGGAAAAAGGAGCCTCCCTCATACGCCCATATTAGAGTAAAAATCAGACTATAGAATTATTCATCATAATCAGCTGACAAGTGATTACACAGATGTGTGGAGAAGCCAGTCTATTGCTGTATTTCCATAAGGTCTATAGTTTCAATCAGGTACTTGTGGATGAGAATACTGCGTGTGGTCTACTGTTCACAGAACTACTAGTATTAAGCGAGAAATTTCTGTATTTGTGAGTCACTCTGTATATACAAATGTTAATGGCATATTAGCATCCAAAAGCAAAAAATCACCTCTTGACCTACACTTTCAACTAGGGAAAATTTAGCCCCGGTTGCACAAATGCCTGCTAAGTTTTAACATTCACCCCAAATAAAAGTGCGAGCATGGTGGAAATTAAACAAATGAGATTGCTATATTTATGCTAATTGAAATTGAAACTTTATTTAATTTTCTTCTACCCTCTCTTAACGTTCCTTTCTCATCACCCTTTCCTTGTCTACCTTCATACAATTCGTTTTTTATCTCTTATCCATCCAGTTATGGTAAGGGCCGACCGGCTTCGAGGCTCATCATAATTAATTCTAATTAACTAATTCTATTAATTAACATCTATTAATTCTAATTCTAATCACTTTACTAGAGGTAAGAGTTCAATTCCAGGAATCTCATCTCATCGTGTAAACTGAGAATTATAATTGCAATTCGCCTCGTGACCAAATTAAATCATATAACTTGCTTATTCTTGTTATTCCACGAGTGAGAGGAAGGAGTCGGAAGAAGAAGAAGAAGAAGAAGAAGTAGAAGTGGAAGAGGAAGTGGAAGAGGAAGAAGAAGAAGAAGAAGAAGAAGAAGAAGAAGAAGAAGAAGAAGAATAAGGAGAAGAAAAAGGAGGAGAAGAAGAAGAAAAAGAAGGGGATGAATAAAATAGAAGAAGTTTTGTTGCCTTTTTACTCCGCGTCGATGTACGGCTTAGATTATATTGGATTGAACATAACTAATCATACAAATGATGAACATATGTGTTTGTCAACTTCCGTTTAATCTAATAGAATCTATAAGGATTAAATTATAACCATTTTGTTAAAATAGCTCGTTATAGCTGTGTAAACCCAGCTTATAGATGCATACCTCTTTAATGTCTTTGATTGAAACTATAGACCTTATAATGGAAATACAGCAATAGACTGGCTTCTCCACACATCTGTGTAATCACTTGTCAGCTGATTTATGATGAATAATTCTATAGTCTGATATTTACTCTAATATTGGCGTATGAAGGCTCCATTTTCTGTATCCTGAACTGTAGTTTTCCGTATCCTGGTCTCCCTGAAACAAGAAAAATATAAAAGTGTATGGCTAAGGGGAAAAAGTGTGGAACGTATATGACATAATGGGAGGTTCAATAAATAATGAATGGTGAATGGTGGAACCTTTCACGAAGGGAGGAAAAAGGTATATATGTATATGTATAAATGTATATATGTGATACCCTTCCAGAACTCGAGTTACATACAACATGAGCTACGTAAATAGTGTGAAGAAGAAGGGGGAGAACGAAAAACCGAGTCTGAGGAGAAAAGGTGATAGCGAAAGAGTGGTAGAGAAAGATGAGTGAGTGGAAGACATAGAAGAAGGAGAAGAATAAGAAAGATGAGAAGAAAGAAGAAGAAGAAGAAAGATGGAGATGAGGAGGAGGAGGAAAAGGACGAGGAGGAGGAGAAGAAGAAGAAGAAGAAGAAGAAGAAGAAGGAGACAGGAGAAAAAAATCAGGAGAAAAGGTGATGAGGAGGGGATGAGGAGGAAGAGGAGGAGGGGAAGGAGGAGGGAGAGGAGGAGGAGGAGGTTGAGGGGGACGATGAGAAGGAGGTTGAGGAGGACGATGAGGAGGTGAAAGAGGGATAGGAGGAGAAGGAGAAATGAGGGAAGAAGTGGAAAAGAAAAGGAGAAGAAGAGAAAAAGGTGAAGAAGAAGAAGTGGATGAGAAGAAGAATGAGGAGAAGGATGAGGAGGAGGTGGACGAGGAGGAGGAGAAGAAGAAGAAGACAAAGAGAAAGACGAAGAAGAAGATAAGTAAGAACGAAGAAGAAGAAGAAGGACGATGAGGGGAAGATTGATAAGGTGTAGGAGGAGGAGAAGTAAGAGGAGGAGGAGAAAGATGTGGGGGAGGAAGAGGAGGAGAAGAGGGAGAAGGCAAGTTAGAAAAGTGTAGAAGAAGATGGGACTATCATGAAAGCAGAATAAAAAGAAAAGAAGAAGAAGAAGAAGAAGAGAATAAGAAGAAAAGACTAAGAGAATAATAAGAATAAGAAGAATAATAAGAAGAAAAAAGAGAATAAGAATAAGAAGAAGGAGAAGAAGAAGAAGAAGAAGAAGAAGAAGAAGAAGAAGAAGAGAAAAGAAGAAGAAGAAGAAGAAGAAGAAGAAGAAAAATAGAAAATAATGTAGTTGGGTTCCCCTAAACATTTTCCCTGCTCTCTACAAGTGGTTTTTAAATATTAAATAGCTTGATCAAGGGACTGATATATAATCCAATAAGGAGATGGACTTGCTGTTAAACAAGTAAGATCACCGAAAGATGAAGTAGGACGTATGTGAGAAAAGAGAGAGAGAGAGTAAGAGAGTGTGAGTGAGAGTGTGAGAGTGTGAGAGTGAGTGAGAGAGTGAGAGAGTAAGAGAGAGAAAGGTAGAGAGAGTGATAGAGTGAGAGTGAGTGATAGAGTGTAAGTGAGTGAGAGAGTGTGAGTAACAGAGTTAGAGTGTGTGATAGATAGATAGATAGATAGATAAATGACTTTTATTTACACTTTACAATAAAAGTGATGTGGGCGAAATTGAGGCAATAGAAGCCCCCTCTTCCATTTAACCCACGATGATAAGTAACATAGAAATAACAATATACATTACAATTTGAAATTAAATGATAATTAAAAATTATAAGGAAACTTAAATTACTTAATTACTTATTAAAATTAAAATTACTTAATTACTTAAACTACTAAATCAATTGCTACAAATTGAATAATTCAAGAGGAAAAAAAAGAGAAAACTAAAAGCAAGAAATCTTAATAGTGAATAAATCTCACTCACACAAAACATTCACACACACACACACACCCACACAATCACACTTACACTCACACCTCTAAAGAACATAGAGTAAAACCGCCTAGTTAAGCCCTCCCCCCTGATCCACGCCACGACAGCCGCACTGAACCGGCGTTGACTGTCAAGCAGCCTAATATGAGCTGGCAGTGAATTCCATAATCTAATCGCACTAACATGGAATGACTTATTATATAGCTCAGTCCTGTGAATTGGAACGGACAATGAGCAAGCTCCATGACGCGTCCCACCCCTGCCAACATCACCCATGAAGCGAAACCCTGCTGCCAAGTAATTGGGAGACCGAGATTTCAAGAGTTTGAAGAGGAACATGAGTGCATGGAGACTCCTGTATTCGTGCAGTCTTAAAAGTTTGAGCTGTCCAAAGTATTGAGTAATATGTTCGTCACGTCGTAAACCAAAGATGAAGCGCACACAGTAATTCTGAGCGCGCTGCAATCTCTGAGTAAGTTGAACAGTCATGTCCATAGTCACTAAGTCACAGTAGAAAAAAAGGGGAATATCAATGTTTTAACTAACATGATTTTAGTAGGAAAAGGTAAAAGGTGTCCAATCCTTTTCAAAGAGTTAATCCCAGCTACAACTTTGTTACTGGTCGAGTTTACATGGTCTGTCCAGTCGAGAGTATTTGTGAAAGTCAAACCAAGATTCTTCACCCTGGTGCTGTAGTCAAGTTGAACATTGTTTATTCTTATGCGGGGTAAGTCATTAAGGCTTAGTCTAGTCAAGAGTCTTGAGTGACCTACAACCATGACCTGCGATTTGCTCTCATTAATTTTTAAACCATTATTCTCCGTCCAGGTGATCACACGGGCAAGGTCATGGTTCATGTCACTCACAGCTGTCGCCGCATCACGAAGCTTGAAATGCTTATACAGCTGCAAGTCGTCAGCATACAAGTGATGCTCTGTAGTATTTAGTACATGAGTCAAGTTGTCAATGTATGCACTGAATAGCAGAGGACCCAAGATTGAACCCTGAGGGACACCTCGTCCCACTGGTCGCCAGCGCGAAGAGGAACCCCAAGTCTCACACACTGACGTCTATTCTGCAAGTAGGACCGCACCCATGCCACCGTCGAACGAGAGAAACCCATACCCTCCAGTCTGTACAATAGGATGGGATGGAACACACAGTCAAAGGCCTTGCTGAAATCAACAAGGACAATGAGTGTGAGCTCCCTGCCATCCATTGCTCTGCGAACGTCATCAGCCACCTTGAGAAGAGCAGAATTGGTGCTGTGACCAGACCTGAATCCTGACTGGAAGTCGCTAATAAACCCCTACTGCAAATAAATTCACTCATCTGTTTGTGGACAATTACCTCTAGTACTTTGGAGAGCACAGATAGTAAGCTGATGGGTCTGTAGTCTGAAAGGGAGGACGGGTTGGGAGTTTTGTTTAAGGGTATGACTATAGATGACTTCCAATTTTCAGGAAAAACGGAAGTCATGAGAGATGTATTTATGATGTGGGTGATGAAGGGAAGTATCAGGGGAAGCATAATTTTTATGAATTTCAATGGTAGATCATCAGCCCCAATAGCATTGCTCTTTATTTTCAGTATAGCGGCCAAAACGTCACTTGCTGAGACACATGAAAAGTAGAATGGCTCTCCAGTTACTTGAGCTGGCAAAGAGTTGATGTAGTCATGGGCACGATCCAAGCCAACAGGTATGTCGGTAAAAAAGTTGTTGAGATCGTCCAGTGAGTGAGACACAACAGGCCCGCTCCCCTCTCCACCAACTCCAACAGACCTCAGTCTACGCCACTTACAAGCAGATGAACCAGCAGAGGAGATCAGATTTTGGAAATATCTGGATTTGGCGTTTCTGATGGTCTGCTTGCACAAATTTCTCATTCGCTTGTAGCTATTGAAATCCACAGAGCTCTTTGTGCGTCGTGCAACTCTACTACACCGATCGCGCTCGGCCATCATCCGACGTATTTCTCTTGAAATCCATGGAGCAGGATCCCTTGTCACTCTGCGCTGCACAAGTGGAATATACTTATTGAATAAATAGGATACACCATTATGCAACTCATTCACCATGTAATTAACATCATTAGTTGCGTAAATGGTTTGCCAGTTCAATGTCATCCCCTCATTGAATAACTCATGGTAGTTGATGTTTTTGTAATCTCTGTATTTAATGATTTTTGGCTTCTTTTTGGGACTTTTTAAGCCATATACAAGGTAAACCATATCATGAGCAGACAGTGCAGGGAAAGGGATCTGCCCATGGCCAACAGCCGACCGCTCATCACAAACAGCAATCAGGTCCAAGAGCGTATCAGACGTAGCGGTATGATGAGTCGCCTGGAGGGGGAGCAGGGTCATGCCACCAGTATAAAACATAGTCGTGAGTTGAGTCTTGTCATAGGTGTCACGTCCTAGTAAGTCAGTGTTAAAGTCTCCCATTACAGCTATATGGCTGTACGGCAGCATGAGACGCAACAGGGTATCTCCAAAGTCACTCATGAATCCTATATGAGGTGGTCGATAACATACTCCAATCAGCATTTTAACATTATGAGATTTAATTTCAAGGAACATGTATTCGGTCTATTTGAATCGATGAATCGGATGAATACTTATGACTCGGCAGCAAGGCGCGCTTAACAAACGCAGCAACACCTCCACCGTTTTTATGTAAGCGATCGTTACGAAGGAGTACATACCCATCAAGTTCCACAAGCCTATTTGAAACGTCAGGTTTCAGCCAAGACTCCGATACCAAGACAACGTCACAATCCTGGCCTCCGAATACATGCCTGAATTCGTCGATGTGACAGAGGAGGGATTGTGCATTCACATGAGCAATCTTCAGTCGGCCGGGAAATGGAGTGACCGCCCGCCTAAGCAGCTCGCCGGTGCTCAGCGCGGCAGCATCGTTATACTGCTGTGTCATTCAAGTTGTAGAATAGATTGGGCATTAATGACGCAGAGAACAAGAAGAAAAAGGCAAAAACTAGGCAGCTTAAAATTAAAAGATTCAAGTTTAAAAAAGACAAACATACCACATTCACACCAACACATATACAACAAAACAACATTATAATATTGAAAGAGTAATACAAAACAGGAATGCATGCAATGATTTGAGATTGAGAATACTCAATGATCTTACTCGTAACTGGCCAGTGAAATTCGGCTCCATAACTATTATGAATGGAAGAGAAGGGGGAAAAACAGTTGTCTGACTCAATATTAGAAGAAAGGAAGTTTCTCAGCTATATAATGCTCAATTACTACCATTTCTAATTGAATGAGATTTATCACAACAGAAAATTATTAGTGGATTGGTAGCAGCCATTAATATGAAGAACAAAAGTTTTGAGGGAAGATGCAGTAAAACAAAATAATCATAATGATAAAAATACAGGAAAAATAATGTTGGAATAGAGAGAAAAGTGTTAGGACAGATTAAGTGATGTTACTTTATGAATTATAAAACTATTCTGAAATAGTGTAGTTGATTAGAAAAATATAGAACAAAACTGTAATGATGAACTGCATGCTGAGGAAAAATAATGATACAAAAAATGAGCGGTTAATCGTTTTGATTGTGACACAGAAAAGAACGAAAGCATGATTTTAAAAAATTAGAGGAAATAACGATATTGCTATCATGTACTCTTGCTGTGAAGATAAACCCTATATATCGGGAAAAAATAGAACAGAGAACAGAGGGAGCAGATAAGAAAGTAACCAAAGTAACCGTAACCAAGATAACGGGATTACGATAGACAACTAGATGACAATCTATAGATGCTACTCTTCATTCACACACAGAGATAATTATGCAATGTAGACATCAAAATTATTTATGAATTTGACTGAATGGCAATGTTTTGTTGAAGGAGATGTAAGACTGACTCAGATTTTATCCATCCAGCCAATTAAAGAAGAATGGTGATTTAAAAGTTAAAAATTAATTATCTTCAATCAGTCAAATTGAGATCCTAAAATGAACTGAATTTACTGTGGTAATCGACTGGAAAAGCAATAACTCTTGAATATAATTATTAACTGCAATAATAATGAAACTATTAATTAACTGAAATGATTAACAATATATGCAAATAAATAATATGTATAAGATAGAAAACTGTTCTTTTAAATGATTTTCCTTGAATTCTTTGTTAATATTTAGTCCAAGGTGACATGCTTATCTGAATAGATACAATCAGTGCTCACGACTCACTGATAGAGAGTGAGTAAGAGAGTGTGAGTGAGTAAGGGAGTGAGGGATTAAGAGAGAGAAAGGAAGAGAGAGTGAAAAAGTGAGAGTGAGAAAGGTACAGAGAGTGAGAGAGTGTGAGTGAGTAAGAGAGTGAGGGAGTAAGAGAGAGAAAGGTAGAGGGAGTGATAGAGTGTGAGTGAGTGAGAGAGTTACAGAGAGTGATAGAGTGAGAGTGAGTGAGAGAGTCTGAGTGAGTAGGTGAATGAGAGTGATTGATTGATTGATTGAGTACTTTATTTATGTAGATGACAATATATACTGGCTTATACACTAATATACAATAGCTTACAATACAGCAACATTATAGATGAATTTACATAATATAGACTAAGAAAATAATTATTGAACTGTATATGATATGAAAAGAGAAATTTGGAATAACTATAGATAATATTGTTATGCATCTTCATAAATTGGCGGAGCTTTGGACATATCAATGTCCATTCTTCGGAAAGAATATTGAAAATATCCTTCCCACTAACTCTCTACCAAAACGTTAATTTTATTAATTCAACTAAGGAATTATTTGAAAGTGAGAATATTGTAGAAGTTTTAATTAATATGGAGATTTAAGAAGAAAAAACAGAGAATTAATAAAGTAAAAACATTATTTAAGTAAGTAAGATCAAATCATTGATTAATAAAATGGAGTAGGCTGAAAGTAGATCAGGGTAATCAACTTTAAATAATATACAGCAGTATGCAGTGGATAATTAAAATTTAGAGAGAGAGTAAGAGAGAGGGAGTGAGAGAGGGTGTGGAAGAGAGGGTAAGAGAGAGTGTGGAGTGAGTGAGTAAAATTAGATTAGATTAAATTTATTTATTTATGTATGTTACAATGAGAGAGAGAGAGAATTGTAGAGTGTGAGAGAGTGAGAGATTGATTGATTGATTAGCTGCCTTTATTAAAACCTAGGAGGGCGCAGCCTGCCCTCTCTTACACTTAACCCTCCAATACCAATCTACTTAAATTTAAAAGTAATGCTAATTATACAACGAATTTTACAAAGTATGGATAATTGATCAATGAGAATAAAGATTGAATGCAATTAGAATAACGATAATATAAAATTGTAATTTAACTTCAGAAATCGGCGGAGTTTCAACAAATAATAAATTGTCGATTCTTTAAGAATGATATAAAATAATATCCTTCCCACCTACACACGACCGGGAAAGAGAGAGAGAGAGAGAGTGAGAGAGAGAGAGTGAGAGAGAGAGAGTTTGTGAGAGTCTGTGAGAGAGAGAGAGATAGAGTGAGAGAGAGAGAAAGAGTGAGAGAGAGTGTGTGAGAGAAGGTAAGAGAGTGAGAGAGAGTGTGAGGGATAGTGTGAGGTAGTAAGACAGAGAGAGAGAGTGTGAGATTGAGAGAGAGAGCTAGAGTGAGAGTGAGAGAGAGAAATAGAGTGAGTGAGAGAATGAGTGAGAGACTGAGTGAGAGAGTGAGAGAGTAAGAGAGAGAAAGGTAGAGAGATAGAGAGAGAGAGTGAGTAAGAGAGTGAGAGAGAAAAATAGAGTGAATGAGAGAATGAGTGAGAGACTGAGTGAGAGAGTGAGAGAGTAAGAGAGTGAAAGGTAGAGAGATAGAGAGAGAGTGAGTAAGAGAGTGTGAGAGTGAGAGAGAAAGGTAGAGAGAGTGTGATAGGGTGAGCTGGAGTGAAAAAGAGTGTGAGAGTGAGTAAGAGAGAGGAAGGAAGAGAGAATGTGTGTGAGAGAGAGAGAGAGAGAGAGAGAGAGAGAGAGAGAGAGAGAGAGAGAGAGAGAGAGAGAGAGAAGAGAGAGAGAGAGAGAGAGAGAGAGAGAGAGAGAGAGAGCTAGAGTGGGAAAGAGCGATAGAGAGAGTGTGAGAGAGTTAGTGAGAGAGAAACTTGTGAAAGAAGCGGAAGATAAGAAGTGAGAGAGGAAAAGTAGAAAAAATGAATGAAGAATAGATAAGGATGAGATGGAGAGAAGTTGTATACTTACAGCTTCCTCTCAAAAACATACATCTTCTACGCTGCTTCTACTTTAGTGGTGAAGCTACAATTTCTGTTCAAACTGAACCTTGAGGTTTTAGGTGTTTCCCCAGTGAACATTCGAGTAAGAAGTGAATATTTCATGACTTCGAAGTCCCGGAGTGCTTCAAGATAGCCTCATCTGTTTCCAAAAGAGAAAAACTAAAGTTTACGAGTATTGAACCCTGGACTATCAACTTCAATTAGATCCCAACTTACGAACCATGGGAGGGGATATAGTGACAAGAAAATAATCACTGAGAAAATATAGGGATAAGATGTGGAAGGAGAGGAAAAAGGAGTGCTGGGATAGGTGTTAAGTGGGAAATTTTGAAAATCTTGTTCTTGAAGTATCTCTCCATAAGCAACAGATGCTCTTCTGTATCTTCCCAAAAGCAACGTGTTGCATCCAAAAAGATACACTAGGAGCTTCAATGTAAGTGCTGGGATAGGTGCTAAGTGGGAAGTTTTGAAAATCTTGTTCAAATGATACACAAGGAGCTTTGATGTATCTTTTCATAAGCAACAGATGCTCTTTTGTATCTTCTCAAATGCAACGTGTTGCATACAAAAAGATACACTAGGAGCTTCAATGTAAGTGCTGGGATAGGTGCTAAGTGGGAAGTTTTGAAAATCCTGTTCAAATGATACACAAGGAGCTCTAATGTATCTCTTCATAAGCAACAGATGCTCTTCTGTATCTTCCCAAAAGCAACGTGTTGCATCCAAAAAGATACACTGGGAGTTTCAATGTAAGTGCTGGGATAGGTGCTAAGTGGGAAATTTTGAAAATCTTGTTCAAAAGATACACAAGCAGCTTTGATGTATCTCTCCATAAGCAACAGATGCTCTTCTGTATCTTCCCAAAAGCAACGTGTTTCATCCAAAAAGATACACTAGGAGCTTCAATGTATCTCTCCATAAGTAACAGATGTTTTTCTGTATCTTCTCAAATGCAACGTGTTTCATCCGAGAAGATACACAATGAGCTTCAATGTAACTTTCCATAAGCAAAAGATGCTCTTTTGTATCTTCTCAAAAGCAACGTGTTGCATCCAAAAAGATACACTAGGAGCTTGAATGTATCTTTCCATAAGTAACAGATGTTTTTCTGTATCTTCTGAAATGCAACGTGTTTCATCCAAAAAGATACACTAGGAGCTTCAATGTATCTCTCCATAAGTAACAGATGTTTTTCTGTATCTTCTCAAATGCAACGTGTTTCATCCGAGAAGATACACAATGAGCTTCAATGTAACTTTCCATAAGCAAAAGATGCTCTTTTGTATCTTCTCAAAAGCAACGTGTTGCATCCAAAAAGATACACTAGGAGCTTGAATGTATCTTTCCATAAGCAACAGAAGCTCTTCTGTATCTTCTCAAAAGCAACGTGTTTCATCCAAAAAGATACACTAGGAGCTTCAATGTATCTCTCCATAAGTAACAGATGTTTTTCTGTATCTTCTCAAATGCAACGTGTTCATCCGAGAAGATACACAATGAGCTTCAATGTAACTTTCCATAAGCAAAAGATGCTCTTTTGTATCTTCTCAAAAGCAACGTGTTGCATCCAAAAAGATACACTAGGAGCTTGAATGTATCTTTCCATAAGCAACAGAAGCTCTTCTGTATCTTCTCAAAAGAATCGTGTTACATCCAAAAAGATACTCAATGAGCTTCAATGTATCTTCTCATGAGAAACAGATGCTATTTTCTATCTTCCTGATAGGAACGTGTTACATCCAAAAAGATACACAATGAGCTTCAATTCAACTTACCATAAGCAACAGATGCTCTTTTGTATCTTTTCAAAAGCAACGTGTTACATCCAAAAAAATACACAATGAAATTTCATGTATCTTTTCATAAGCAACAGATTTTCTTTTGTATCTTCTTTATAGCAACGTGTTACAACCAAAAAGATACACAATGAGCTTCAATGTATCTTTCCATAAGCAACAGATGCTCTTTTGTATCTTCTCAAAAGCAACGTATTACATCAAAAAAGATACACAATGAGCTTGAATGTATTTTTCCATAAGCAAAAGATGCTCTTTTGTATTTTCTTGATAACAACATGCTACATCCAAACAGATACACTATAGTGAGGTCCACGTTATAATGGCAGTCGTGGATAAAGATAGACGAATAGCGATGCCGATTCTCTGAATTAATTAATTATATTTCTACACTGTCAAAAACATAATTGGCATCGTTGTGGACCTAGAAAAGGATAGTACCACCGGCAGATAGACAAGGATAGCAAAACCAAAGTTGATAAAATACTGTCATTATAACGTGGACCTCACTATAGTCACAAGAAAATAATCACTGAAAAAATATGGGGATAAGATGTGGAAGGAGAGAAAAAAAGAGTGCTGGGATAGGTGCTAAGTGGGGAGTTTTGAAAATCTTGTTCAAATGATATACAAGGAGCTTTAATGTATCTTTCCATAAGCATAGATTCTCTTTTGTATCTTCTTGATAGCAACATGTTACATCCAAAAAAAGATACACAATGAGCTTTAATGTATCTCCCCATAAGCAACAGATGCTCTTCTGTATCTTCTCAAAAGCAACGTGTTACATCCAAAAAGATACACAAGTAGCTTAAATGTATCTTTCCATAAGCAGCAGATGCTCTTTTGTATCTTCTCAAAAACAACGTGTTGCATCCAAAAAGATACACAATGAACTTCAATGTATCTTCCCATAAGAAACAGATGCTCTTTTGTATCTTCTCAAAAGCAACGTGTTCCATCCGAGAAGATACACAAGAAGCTGTTTGGAGTTACTTCCTTTTAGCACAACACAGCCTATCAGCTGACATTCGTTCACTATGCTCTCTCCATTGTTGGTGATACGTTGCAACTCTCTCATTCATGAAGAATCTCTGTGTGTAGGGAGCTTCCTCCATCTAGGGATCTAGGGTCTCTGGAGCCTGATGTTTTTGCAAAGCCGTGAATATTACCCCGCGAACCATACCTTGTCTATATGCCGTTTCTAAGGCATTGGGACAAAGCTAGGGACGAATTTTGTACCCTGAGAAGTGGGAGATGATGATGAAGAAGCAAACAAATATGATAAGTAGTTTAATCTGCTCAAGTTTTGGGATTCCTGCCTTCTTGAATGATGATTGAAAGTGGTTGAGAAAGATGGAGAACTCCAGTAGCTCTTAATTAAACAACAGACCCAATCGAGAAATTCCTGCCAAGCTATTATGACGTCACAATCCAATATGGCCGCCATCAACATACCAATGCGATCGTTCCTTAGTTCAATTGGGCATTCCAAGAATCACTCATTTCGGCTGGTGTGCAAGTTGGTAAACTCTGTTAACTATACAATCTCGGATGATGACTTTTCTGCAACTAGTAACGACTTACGTTATGCTAAGTACTTAACTTACCAGTAGTTCTGTGAACAGTAGATCTCACGCAGTATTCTCATCCACAAGTAACTGAGATTGAAACTATAGACCTTATGGAAATACAGCAATAGACTGGCTTCTCCACACGTCTGTGTAATCACTTGTCAGCTGATTTATGATGAATAATTCTATAGTCTGATTTTTACTCTAATATTGGCGTGAAGGAGGCTCCTTTTTCCTTTCATATTATCCTTGAAATGCAAAATTTC
The DNA here is from genome assembly GCF_014356525.2 of Nilaparvata lugens. Lineage (NCBI taxonomy): Eukaryota > Metazoa > Arthropoda > Insecta > Hemiptera > Delphacidae > Nilaparvata > Nilaparvata lugens. The sequence continues at coordinate 41,072,310 of NC_052512.1, forward strand.
CAAGAACCTTGTATATACGTCGACGCGCAATTAAAACAGGAACATACCTGTCAAATTTCATGAAAATCTATTACCGCGTTTCGCCGTAAATGCGCATCATATAAACATATAAACATTTAAACATTCAAATATTCAAACATTCAAACATTCAAACATTAAGAGAAATGACAAACCGTCGACTTGAATCTTAGACCTCACTTCGCTCGGTCAATAACTCAATATTTTCAAGTTCTGAGAGTTTATTGATTGTGATCATTCTATTATCTTCGGTTTTTAATCAAATCAAATTCAAAATTTCTAGTTTATTTATTTCTGGACTGAAAAGTGGACTCAAATCAATTCAAGTGGATAGCATAACCTATCATTCTTATTCATTCATAACACTACCCTCATTGTATTATCATTCATCCCATCATCATCACCTAGGCTTAAAAATACTTCTAGAAAGTCGCCTTTGTAGAATAATAAATAAATAAAATGAATAATAATGCTATTGCAATAGTATCTTAAGTCACAAGGATGGGAAGGGGCCTTTTGAAGGCGGGAATGATGTTTCTAGTCAAGGCGTCAGCCGAGCACTGCAAAAGACATTCACGTCCAAGTAACTTACACTATTTACTATAATAATAATCTAGAAAAGAGTAATTGAGGAATAGAAATAATTTACCTGCTTGTGCTGACATTACTACATACATTCAATAAACATAACCTAGTTTACAAGCTTCGAATAAGGAATTTCTTGATTGTAGTTGACAAAACTTCCACCTGGAGCGCTAAAAGGCGGTTCTTGTAGCAGTTTTGCTGTTCCTATTTCGGAACTAGGAAAAATACTCGACTGTAAAGGAAACATATGATTTTATTACATTATACTGGGTGCGGCAGGAAGGGTGGATGTTTTTAGAACAGATAGTATTCTGATTTGGGTAGTCGGATTGGGCCAGCTGAAGTGAACATGTGTTCGGTAGATCATACCATTTTTTCTAGTCATTGTTTAATCGGCATCATGGATTCGTGGAATTTTGCAACATCGTGTGTTTACTTACGACAGTTTTGTTTGTAATAATGAGAGTATCATTACAGTTCAGCGCGAGTTTCGTCGTCATTTCAATCTTGCGAGAAATGAAAATGTACCCACTCGTAACACCATTTTACGTTGGGTAAAATCATTTCGTTCAGTAGGAACAGTAATGAATAAACGACCACCAGGGGCTCATCGCACTGTACGCACTCCACAAAATGTGGAAAGAGTTCGGCAAGCCATACTCCGTAGTCCTAATCGATCTGCTAGGAGACATTCTTCTGAACTGAACATCAGTGATCGGTCAGTAAGGCGTATTTTACATAAAGATCTAGGATTTCATCCCTACAAAATGGCCATGGTTCAACAAATTGAATCCTGGCGATTATGTAAAGCGGCTGAATTTTGCTCGAGAAATGGAGGCCATATTTGACCATAATGAAAACATCATTTTGTTTACGACAGATGAAGCACATTTTCATTTAAATGGTACCGTTAATCAGCAGAACTATCGTTATTGGTCAGATGAAAATCCAAAATTAATGCATGAGAGACCATTACACAGTCCCAAGGTGACAGTTTGGTGTGCTGTGAGCAGTATATTGGGTTATTGGTCCATACTTTTTTGAAGACGACAACGGGACCACTGTAACTGTAACCTCAGAACGTTATAGACAGATGTTCACTGAATTCTTCCTTCCTGAATTAAGAAGGAAACGTATTCCTATCCGGCAAGTATGGTTTCAGCTGGACGGGGCGACAGCTCACACAACAAGAAATTCAATGGAAGCAATTCGGGCTGTTTTTCGTGGTCGCATCATTTCTCGGTTTGGTGACATTAATTGGCCTCCTCGTTCTCCAGACCTGTCCATGTGCGACTACTTCTTGTGGGGTTTCCTGAAGTCACGTGTTTACCAGCATAAACCACGTACACTTCAAGAACTAAAGGGAGCAATTCGTGAGGAAGTCGAACAAATTGGCAGGGCAATGTTAGAAAGAGTACAATCAAACCTCCGAGGGCGGCTTGTAAAGTGCATTGCTGAAAACGGCCGTCACCAGTCAAATATTGTTTTCAAACATTAATTTTCTAAAATTGTAAAATAATGTGAATATTGTTCTGTAAATAAATGTTTTTTTTATGCATAGGTAACGACATATTACTTTTTTGAAACCCGTTCATCCTTTCTGCCGCACCTTGTAGTATGCTGTGATGAGAATCATATGTTTATTTGTTGTTCTACAATCAGCTGTTTACTGGCTTGATTTCATGGATGTAAAACAGCTGAAATTTTGGATGACTATGACAATAACATTATTTTTTTGTCATACTCACTCAATTGCAGCTGTTTTCCATGCATAAATCAAGCCGGTAAACAGCTGTTTGCAGAACAAGAAAACATGTGATTTTCATTACAGCATACTATACTGTAAAGAGATCATAATAAGGTGGTCCTTGTTCTATTTCTCTTCCAAATTTATAGGTTGAATAAGAAAACTAAGGAATTGATTTAATATGAATAATTAGCACAATATCAACTTTTCAACTACACATAGGGTAAAATTGATATGTGATGACACTTGGACTTTAGTTTTTCTCTAAAACTCAATCATGAAATATCGTTATTGTCAACGAGAAGAATATGGGGAATAAACAGAAAAATGAAAGAGGGTTTGGTAGAGAAAGAAGGGGAATAACGAAGATTCTTGCAAGCCAAGCAGTTGTCGTAAGTTGGCACTAAACTTTTAATCGGGGATTAATGAGGTGACACCGAAGGGATTCTCGACACTCACCACTCCTTTTCCTCCGGCTCCTCCTCCTTCTCCTCCTCCTCTACCTCCCCCACCTCCTCCTCCTCCTACTCCTCCTTCTCCTCCTCCTCGTCATCCTCCTCATTCCAATCCATCTACTCATCACCTACCTTCACAACCACCTCATTCACTTCCTCCTCCACCACCTCCACCACCACCATCTCCTCCTCCTCCTCCTCCTCCTCCTCATTCTCCTCCGCCTTCTTCTCCTCCTCTTCCTTCTCCTCATTCCAATCCATCCCCTCTTTCAGAGCCTTTTCATTTTATTCCCTATCACCTTCATCTGATGAAAGTGGATTTCATAATAATTGCCGACAAATTTTCTCAACAAGGCGTTGTAGTGACTCTTCCCGTTTCCAAAGATTCTACCTCCTTCACTTTCTTCCATCCTTACCCTCAGTTGATGACATGGTCAAGACTTTCGAGAATTGGACTTTGACTTTGTATGACAAACATGCACCTTATGTGACAAGGAGGATTAATAGAAAACGACGAGTACCGTGGATGACTGAAGACATACTTAAGATGATGGGACGTAGAGACAAAGCACATAGAAAATTAAAAGACATTTGACTTGGACAGTTTGATAGAGTATAGGAGCCTTAGAAATAGGGTTAAACAGGAATTACGGAACTCAAAGATTAGGTACTTGAATTCGTTTATGACAAACAATAGACAAGACTCTAAATCACTTGGCAGGGATAAAAGAATTCGGCTTGGCAAACAGAAATCGAATCCACAAATGACTTACCATTGAATATATAAATGACCATTTCGTTTCACACTCTAACCAACGCGACGAAGTTGTCATTGCTAATCACATCGATGATCTTGAAGAGCAGGTTACAAACTTAGATTTACCAATCACTGATCATTTCATTTCCATCCAATCTCAGAAGAAGACACTTTCAGAGCAATTCAACGTATTCATAGTAATGCTACGGTGTAGACAAAATTCCTATCAAATTTATCAGAAGAAGATGTTATTTGCTGTTTTACCAACCATTACATACATTTTCAACAAGTCACTTGAAGATGCATTTTCCCTGAAAACTGGAAGTTTGCTCTGGTTCGCCCTCTAAATAAAGTTCCATCACCCAATAAAGTTGAGGATTTTAGACCATCAGTATTTTACCTGCATTGTCCAAAGTGCTAGAAAGACTCATTCATGCTCAAGTTGTAAAATTTCTAGACAACAATAGTAAGCTTCATAACTTTCAATCAGGCTTTAGAAAATTCCATTCACTGAGACAGCTCTGCTTCGTGTCACTGATGATATAAGGTTAGCTAGGACCAAAGAAAATGCACCATCCTCACCCTATTTGATTTTTCTAAAGCATTCGATACTGTTGATCATACAGTCCTTCTGAATAAGTGGCTATTCTTGGTTTCAGTCACAACTCGTTAGTTTGGTTTAAATCCTATCTATTAGGTAGGAAACAATGTGTATCTGTCGGTGACAAAAAGTCAACTTGGAAAAACGTTATGCATGGAGTACCACAAGGTTCAATTTTAGGCCCTCTCCTCTTCACTTTGTATGCTAATGACCTTTCCTCCATTATCAAATTCTCCAGTTTCCATACTTATGCAGACGACCTTCAAATCTATTTAAGCTGTCCCATAACAAAATTAATGAAACAGTTGAAATAATGAATCAGGATATCAATTCGATAGTGGAATGGACAAAGAAAAATGGCCTTAAGCTTAATCCCTCAAAACACAACCTTATAATTGGATATTCTCGTCTTATAACAATTTGACCTTGAATCGATTCACAAAATTAGTGTAGACGGTAATGCCATTCCTTACTATAGCTCAGTTAAGAATTTAGGCATTATTATGAATAATACTCTTGACTGGTCAGAACAAGTGAACAAAACTTGTAAAAAGGTATTCTCAGCCATGCATGCATTGAAGAAAATGCACGATATCCTCCCTAGAAACATTAATTATTATTGGTTCAATCTCTCATCTTCCCACATTTAATGTATTGTAACTCTGTTCTTAACGATATGCAAGTCACTCTGAATGATAAACTACAGCGTTGCCAAAATTATTGTCTACGTTTCGTCTACTCTCTCCAACGCCATGATCATATCACCCCAGCCCACATTGCTAGTTCAACATTAAAGCTTCCCGATCAGAGGCTTTTTCGAATAGTCAAGCTTGTTAGAGATATCTTGATATACGGTAATCCGAACTATTTTAAAGATGATTTCAAATTTGTCTCTGAAGGTAGGAGGATAGATGCTTCACATACTAGAACCGGAGAAAGTACTTTAAGGATACCCAATCATCGAACTACTATTTTCACAAATCCTTCTTAGTCAGTGCCTGTCGTGCATGGAATGCACTTCCTGTTTCTATCAGGTCCATCGAGAGCCGAGCGAGCTTCATCCTAACTTTAAAAAAACATCTTTTGCAACAATGACTGAAACTGTCCGGCCCTAGAACGATCACATGACATCCATCCCCCACCCATCCCACAAATACAAACCTTTAAACCATGTTATAGAACGAATTGTATATATATATATTATATAAACTCATGTTATTTCAATTATCCACTGCATAATGCTGTTTATTACTGAAAGTCGATAACCCTGATCTACTTTCAGCCTACTTCATTTCATTTATTTGATCTTATCTACCTATATAATTATTTTACTCTATCAATTTTCTGTTTTTTTTTCTCTTTAATATTCATATTGATTAAAACTTTTACAATATTTCCATTAATAAATAAATCCTTAGTTTAAATAACTAAATTAACGTTTTGGTAGAGAGTTAGTGGGGAGGATATTTTTAATATTCTTTCCGAAGAATGGACATTGATATGTCCAAAGCTCCGCCAATTTATGTAGATGCATAACAATATGATTATTATCTAGAGTTATTATATTACAAACTGCTTTTTCATATCATATACAGTTCAAAAATTATTTTCTTAGTCTATATTATGACTATAATTTAGAATTTATAATTTATTATGACTATATTATCATCTATAATTTTGCTGTATTGTAAGCTATTGTATATAAGTGTATAAGCCAGTATATATTGTAATCTACATAAATAAAGTACTCAATCAATCAATCAATCAATCAATCCTTTTTCTCTCCATCTTTTTCTCATCTCCCTCTCCTTGTACTCACCATCTCCTCTCCTTTTCCTCTCCTTCTCCTCTCATTCTCCCCTCTTTCTCCTCTCGATTCAGATTTTTTTTCAGAGATCGTTTTTTTCCAAATTGGCTCCAGTTGTCTCAAATTAGCCAGAATGATTTTCTTGAAAATTACGAAGCAGCGGACATATAAACAAGCTAATCAGCAAATCAACGGAAAAAGAGGAATGAGAAAATTATATAGAACTGGCAAATAACCCGTGCTCGGCAAGGGTCCAATATTAGAAACATGACTTACATGAATCTTGAAGAATTTAGAACAGGCCTTTAACCATTCTTAGTGAATTGATAATCTCTATGCGAAATTTCAAGTTAATGAGTTGAGTAGTTCAGACATGATGATGCGTCATTCGTGAATTCCCTATCACGTTCGAGTATAAGTCAATTCTTTACTTTATTATATTATAGATTGTAACTGATATTCATGTAGAATTTGAAAATCAAAGTAGCCATGTTGAACTTTATTTTTTGATTGTCATTTGTGATGTTTTGACTTCAAATATCAAGAAGGGGAAGAAAAAGGAGAAGTAGGTGAAGGAGAAGAAGACGGAGAAGAAGAAGAAGAAGAAGAAGGAGGAGGAGGAGGATGAGGAAGAAGAAGAAGAAGAAGAGGGAGAAGAAGAAGAAGAAGAAGAAGAAGAAGAAGAGAAGAAGAAGAAGAAGAAGGAGAAGAAGAAGAAGAAGTAGGAGAAGGAGGAGACGGAGAAGAAGATGGAGAAGTAGAAAGAGGAGGAGAATGAGAAGGAGAAGGAGAATGAGAAGGAGGAGAAGAAGAAGGAGAAGGAGGAGGAGAAGGAGAAGGAGATTGATTGATTGATTGATTGAAGCTCCTACTTAATTTATGTAGATTACAATATATACTGGCTTATACACTTATATACAATAGCTTACAGTACAGCAAAGTTATAGATGAATTTACATAATATGGACTAAGAAAATAATTATTGAACTGTATATGATATGAAAAAGCAATTTGTAATATAATAACTATAGATAATAATAATATTGTTATGCATCTACATGAATTGGCGGAGCTTTGGACATATCAATGTCCATTCTTCGGAAAGAATATTGAAATATCCTCTCCACTAACTCTCTACCAAAACTCTCTACCAGGAGAAGGAGAAGGAGTGGAGAAGGAGAAGGAGAAGGAGAAGGAGAAGGATAAGTAGAAGGAGAAGGAGAAGGAGAAGGAGAAAAATAAGAAGAAGAAAAAGAAGGAGAAGGATAAGTAGAAGGAGAATGGGAAGGAGAAAAATAAGAAGGAGAAAAAGAAAGAGAAGGAGAAGAAGACGGAGAAGAAGAAGAAGAAGAAGAAGAAGGAGAAGGAGAGGAAGAAGAAGAAGAAGAAGAAGGAGGAGGAGGAGGACGAGGAGGACGAGGAGAAGGAGGAGGATGAGTATGAGAAAGATGAGAAGAAAAATAAGAAACAATTATAAAAAATCTGTCTCCCCTCTCGCTCGTTTACTGCTGAGACAATAGAGAACATCTTGAGACTACAAAATGTCGAATGACCGTGGAAAAGGATAAACACCCCATAAATCCAGGAAGTGTGCACAATTTTAATTGGTTTATTTATCGACGTGAGCGTCGCCAACGATCATAAAGTTTTAATTTCGGGTCACAGACGTGACACATCTAGCCAATTGCCGCGTCTCAAATTCGGTACACGATGATAGATAAGTACGACTCAATAGATAGATCGATAGATAGCTTTCAGAGGCAGAGGTGAAATTCGCAGGATAATCCCAATAACTGGATGCTTGCTATACAGGGTATTCTGAAAAAGGTATTCATAAGCCAGGGCGTGATTCCACACATCAAAAGTAGAAAAAATCTGGTGTGGCGCACTCACACAACTTTCCTTGCTCATTGAACTGTGAGCCCCATTCTTGAAGGAGAATGATTTAGGGGAATAACATAATGACAATTGGCGGCAACATATTCGAAACTACAATCAGACTACTGTATAATGTGTATGTGCAATTGTTTTCAGAGTACTTTTTCCTTTGTGTGAATTGTGAAATTCGATTATATTTTTCGAAGTCGTCAAAACAGCTGTTCTACAGATGAAATATCTCGACTATGTGCCGGCTGCACAACAGCCGGTTAATTTTTAACCGTGATTAATTTCACGAGAACCAATCAAAGAACGCCTTCTTGATAAGACGGCTTCTCTGATTGGTTCTCGTGGAACTAATCACGGTTAAAATTTAACCGGCTGTTGTGCAACCGGCACTCAGTGTTCCTTTTATGAACTGCTTTACCTACCTACCTCATGCACGAAAAGGAGGTTACACAGTCCATTTCTCAAGGATGAGGTGGACCCCCCATTAGTTTCCCAGGAAGGAGACTCATGCCAGTTAATAGAGCTGATAAATAACTATCCATGGTATAAATTTGAGGAAAATCGTTAGAGCCGTTTTGGAGAAAATCGTGAAAAACATGGTTTTTCAGTAATTATCCGTCATTTTTCTCAAGAATATTACGGAGCTCCTGCAATTTTCCCAGAAATGAGACTCATGTCAGTTGATAGGGCTTATAAATATCTATTCATGGTATGAATTTGAAGAGAATCGTTAAAGCCGTTTTGGAGAAAACCGTGAAAAACATGGTTTTTTAGTAATCATCCGCCATTTTTTCCGCCATCTTGAATTGAATTCTATTGAATTTTTCTTATTGTCGGGTCCTCATGGTATAAGGACCTTAAGTTTAAAATTCAAGTCAATCGGTTAATTAGGAATGGAGATATCGTGTTCACAGACATACACACATACACACACCACACCACACACACACACCACACACACACAACACACACACACACACACACCACACACCACACACACACACACACACACACAACACAACCACAACACACACACACACACACCACACACACCACACACACACACACCACACACACACACCACACACACACACACACACACACACACACACACACACAACACCACACACACACACACACACACACACACACACACAACACACACACACACACACACACACACACACACCACACACACACACACAACACACACACACACACCACACACACAACACACACACACACACACACACACACACACACACACACACACACATACACACACACAGACCAACACCCAAAAATCATGTTTTTGGACGCAGAGGACCTTGAAACGTATCGAAAACTTGAAATTAGGGTACCTCAATTTTTTTTAGAAAGCAATACTTCCCTCACCTATGGTAATAGGGCAAGGAAAGTAAAAATTATAATTTAGATTATATACAAACCAAATTGAATAACAAAATAACACTCACTAATCACTTGAAATTGTCAAATAATGATCAACTTTGAAAATAATATGATATACTCTAGTTCAGGAGGATCATCATGTCATGTCAACAAATCAGATTATGTTGATCGAATCGATTTAATTGTCTAGCTAGATAAAATTTATCGCTGATTGATTATGATATAATTCTGGAAATTATTCTGTTTCTCCCACACAGGCACACGCATCTTCTGTTATCGAGAGACGACGAAATTATCATCTGTTTTCCAAGGATGAATTATCATTCAAATGTCGTTCAACGAGTTTTCTCAGGGATGAGATCTAGTGCAATCGAATCTTTATATATCATAAACCTTCTATGTTCCAAATTTCGTCGAATTCTTTAGAGCCGTAAAACATAAATAAGAAGATATAAAAAAGCCAGATTATAAGTAACTTAAGCAATAAGTTGCAATTTTACACAATCTGGCAACCCTGTAATTTCTTCGCATGGAGGGCTAAGTCTCAACTTATTTTACACAAACTATAGTGAGGTTCACGTTATAATGGCAGTGTACGATTGACAATATTGTTAGTGTCATTTTCTATCATACAACAAAAGAGATAGCGCTATCTCTCTCTAGCTTTGCAATGTTGTCTGTTTGCTAGAATATTTTATTTTTACTCGTGTCACTGTACAAAAAGTAAACAAACAATTCTCAGCCGCCATTTTTTTTCTTCATTCTATCATAATATTTGAGTACACAAGTCGTATAATTGATTTGAAAATGTATTTTTGAAACAATGCAACAATTTTTAGACCTTACACAGACTGTAATAATATATTGGCGACAGGTTGAACATCCAACAGGGAATTATTCGTTGAGAATCACTATCCAAAAATTATTCGCCAGCCCAGGAATTGAACCCGGCACCTCGAAGAAGAAGAATCAAAGGAAAGAAGAAGAAAAAGGAGAAGAGACAAAGAAAGAAGAAGAGGGAGAATAGAAAGCAGCTGAAGAAGAAATATTAATTATTATTTGAGCCTACCCCCTATCAGTCCTTTCGGACTGACTTCACTTTCAACAGATTTTAGAGCTTCATCATCATAATACTATTTCATTGCGCCTCCTTTTTCTTCTTCTTCTTCTTCTTCTTCTATCTCTTCTTCTTCTTCTCCTTTTTCTTTTCCTTCACCATTTATTCCATTCCGTTTGCCAGATTGCCAACAAACGGCCAGAGAGAGTTGTAAATGATGATTACATTTTAATTACCCAAAACAGTCGATTCGACGCCGAATGCCCACCCACTCTCGCATACAAAAGTGCTTCCAACTCCACTCAACTATCTATTATCTCTCTTTTTCGCTCACTCTCCTGTCCTCTGCACTATCGTCATCATCATCATCATCATCTTCTTTTTGCCAATCCTCTCTCTCCGTCACCGCCCTCTCTCTCTGCTGCCCACTAAAGTCATCAAGATTAGCTGCACCAGCTCATTTATCTCTAATAAGAACAAGACAGGAGAAAATGAAGAAGAAGAAGTAGAAAAAGGTGATAGAGAAGAAGAAGAAGAAGAAGAAGAATAAGAAGAAGAAGAAGAAGAAGAAGAATACAGGTGAAGAGGAAAAAGAAGTTGTTGCTTATGGAAAGATACATAAAAGCTTCTTGTGTATCTTCTCGGATGCAACACGTTGCGTTTGAGAAGATACAAAAGAGCATCTGTTGCTTATGGAGAGATACATTTTCAAAAATGTTGGATGTTTTTGAACGGATAGTATTGTAGTCTAATGGCTCTCCGCCGATAGGCAAATCAACAGGAACCGGACTGTACTTTTAGGGCCGGTTTCCGAGCTCGGGATTTAGGTGAGTTCTAGACTGGAGTCAGAAAATTTGCTTTCCGAAACGGGGCGTAGTTTTAGTCATAGTCGAAGTCAGGCTTGAATTAAATTTCGAAAAACTAGAGAATTGAACACAAAAAAAAACATTAAGAGAAAATAGTGTAAAGTTGCAGCTATTCTGCATTATTTAGGAATGTTTAATTTCGTCAAGGAAAAACGTTTCCAATTATAGAAATGAGAAAAAAAGAATAATTTTGCAGCAACTATTTACTGCAACTACGTCCCGTTCTTCTTCTTCTTCTTCTTCTCTTCTTCTTCTTCTTCTTCATCATCTTCTTCTTCTTTTCCTTCTTCTTCTCTTTCTTCTTCTTCTTTTTTTGCATGTAAAACAGCTGATATTGGATGACTATGACAAAAAATATATATATTGACAACAGGTTGAACATCCAACAGGGAATTATTCGTTGAGGACCACTATCCAAAAATTATTCGCCAGCCCAGGGATTGAACCCGGCACCTCGAAGAAGAAGAATCAACTTAGCATTCTTATTGTCTTCCTTTTTCGTATCTTTACAATGCAAGAAAGACGTTCAAATATCAAAATAGAAGATATTTTGATCTTTTTTCCAAGTTAGATATTTATTACAAAGATTATGATTTTCGATTGTTCCGTTGCGATGCGGTGAACAATAAAAGTGAACGACAGTTCATCAGTAGAAGAAAATTGTAACCAATATAGTGAGGTCCACGTTATAATGGCAGTGGATAAAGATAGGAGAATATCGATGTTGATTCTCTGCATTAATTAATTATATTTCTACACTGTCAAAAACACAATTGGCATCGTTGTGGACCTACAAAAGGGTAGTACCACCGGCTTTGTCGAATGATAGACAAGGATAGCAAAACCAAAGTTGAACAAATACTGTCATTATAACGTGGACCTCACTATAGTAGAGATCACTCCCGTGTTATCGGATGGGCACGTTAAAACTGTCGGTCCCGGCTGAAGTATGACAGTCGTAAGGCCCATTGACGGCTCAAATTATATATTCAGGCGGTGGGATCTTCCCGCAAGGGACTCCCCACCAACAAAAGCCATACGAATTTACTTTTTTTTAGTAGAGAATATTTGCGAGTGAACAAATCTGAAAACAGTTCCAAGACCAACAGAGCAGAACAGCTATTACTCTTTTTGCAGAGAATTAGCAGCAATCAGAAACGTATTTACACCCCTAACGTGTATTCCACCCCCAACCATTCCCTCACAAACGACCTCTGGAGGATGAACTGGAGAACTTTATGAAGTCTTTTTTTTTGTATTACATATTTTTCACGATTCATGGGAGTTGAGAGAGAAGAAAATTTTCTACAACCCTGACCACTTTTTCAATTCTTTATCTCAAGTGTTTCACAAAGATACGCAACTTTGAATATGCGAAAAAGTTTTGATATGTTGATCATCTACACTTTTCTATGTTATGCGTATCTTGTGAAAAACTTCAGATAAAAAATTGAAAAAGTAGTCAAGTGAAAATTGAAAAGTAGAAGGAGGAGGAGGAAGAGGAAGGAGAAGCAGAAGAAGAAGCAGATGAAGAAAAAGAAGAAGAAGAAGAAAAGAAAATGAAAAAGAGAAAAAGAAGAAGATTGATTGATTGATTGATTGATTGATTGAGTACTTTATTTATGTAGATTACAATATATACTGGCTTATACACTCATATACAATAGCTTACAATACAGCAAAATTATAGATGAATTTACATAATATAGACTAAGAAAATAATTATTGAACTGTATATTATATGAAAAAGCAATTTGTAATATAATAACTATAGATAATAATCATATTGTTATGAATCTACATAGATTGGCGGAGCTTTGGACATATCAATGTCCATTCTTCGGAAAGAATATTAAAAATATCCTCCCCACTAACTCTCTACCAAAGAAGGAAAGAAGAAGGAGTAGAAGAAGGAAAAGAAGATCATAACTCTATATATTATACTAAATTCAAGAACAGTTCTATTTGAATCTTGAAATAGACATTTGGAAGTCTCAGAACCTATTCACCCATGTTTGACATACACGAGGCATTAGCATGTGTTCTATCATGAATGTATAGTATTTTATGCATGCAGAAATATTTATTCTTATGCATCAATTCATAGACTTGATCCTCCATATTTATGAACCTTCTCTTGAAACATCCCTTACATCTCCTTCGGGTGCCAGTGATTTTTCTTCTTGAGACCGGAACCATAACATTTACACCCTTTTTGACTCTTCCGTTTTTCAAGTTCTCCTTTCTCCCACTTCTATATTCTCCCTCTCCCTCTTGTTCTATCTTTATCCTTGTTTATCTTTTTTCTTCGTCAATTTATGTACATGCATCACAATATTATCTATTTTATCTATAGTTATTACAAATTGTTTTTTTTTTCATATCATATACAGTTCAATAATTATTTTCTTAGTCTATATTATGTAAATTCATCTATAATTTTGCTGTATTGTAAGCTATTGTATATAAGTGTATAAGCCAGTATATATTGTAATCTACATAATTTTGACTCTTCCGTTTTTCAAGTTCTCCTTTTTTCTCACTTGTTATATTGTTCTTGTCCCTCTTGTTCTATCATTATCCTTGTCTATCTTTTTTCTTCTCACCCATATTTTGGTAGAGAGTTAGTGGGGAGGATACTTTGAATATTCTTTCCTTAGAATGGACATTGATATGTCCAAAGCTCCGCCAATTTATGTGCATGCATAACAATATAATTATTATCTTTAGTTATTATATTACAGATTGCTTTTTCATATCATATACAGTCAATAACTATTTTCTTAGTCTATATTATGTAAATTCATCTATAATTTTGCTGTATTGTAAGCTATTGTATATAAGTGTATAAGCCAGTATATATTGTAATCTACATTAATAAAGTACTCAATCAATCAATGCAGTTCATTTTCATTGCCCTACTTCTTATGTTCTATAATACAGATGTACAGTGCGGGTGCTGTAGCTTTGTCTATAGGCGTAGGGCCACTAGACTACAATACTACCCAAACAAAAACATACAACATTTTTGAAAATGTATCTCTCCATAAGCAACACATGCCCTTTTGTATCTTCTCAGATGCAACGTGTTGTAATTTGTAAGATACACACAGAGTTTCAAAGTATCTTTCCTTGAGAGCCAGATGCTTTTTTGTATCTTATCAATAGCAACATGTTGTATCCGAGAAGATACACAAGGAGCTACAAAGTATCTCCCCTTGAGCAGATGATGCTCTTCTGTATCTTCTCAAAAGCAACGTGTTGCATCCGAAAAGATACACAAAGAGCTTCAAAGTATCTTCCATTGAGCAGAAGATGCTTTTCTGTATCTTTTCAGAAGCAACGTTTTGTATCCGAAAAGAAACACAATGAGCTCCAAAGTATCTTTCCTCAAGCAACAGATGCCCTTTTGTATCTTTTCAGATGCAACGAGTTGTAATTTAAAAGATACACACAGAGTTTCAAAGTATCTTTCCTTGAAAGTCAGATGCTGTTTTGTATCTTATCAAAAGCAACGTGTTGCATCCGAAAAGATACACAAGGATTTTCAATGTATCTTTTCCCATAAACAACAGATGCTCTCTTGTATCTTTTTAGAAGTAACATTTTGCATCAGAAAAGATACACAAGGAGCTTCAAAGTATCTTCCATTGAGCAGAAGATGCTTTTCTGTATCTTTTCAGAAGCAACGTTTTGTATCCGAAAAGATACACAATGAGCTCCAAAGTATCTTTCCTCAAGCAACAGATGCTCTTTTGTAACTTCTAAACAACAACGTGTTGCATCCGAAAAGACACACAAGGAGATGTAAATATCTTCTCATAAGCAACAGATTCTTCTGTATCTTTTCAAAAGAAATATGTTGCACCCGAAAAGATACATAGGGTACTAGAATGTATCTTTCCATGAACAAAAGATGCTCTTTTGTATCTTCTCAAATATAACGTGTTGTATAGAAAAGATACACAAGGAGCTTTAATGTATCTTCCCTCAAGCAAAAGAAACTCTTCTGTATCTTATCGAGAGCAACGTGTTGGATTAAAAAAAATACACAAGAAGCATTAAAGTATCTTTTCTTGGGCAAAGATGCTCTTCTGTATCTTATCAAATCAACTTGTTGTATCTAGAAAGATACACAAGATCTAGAAAGTATCATTCCATGAACAACAGATGCTCTCTTGTATCTTCTCAAAAGCAACATGTTGCATCCGAAAAAATACAAGGATCTTAATGTATCATTCCTTAAGCAACAGATGCTCATTTGTATCTTCCCAAAAGCAACGTGTTGCATCCGAAAAGATACACAAGGATCTTCAATGTATCTTTCCATGAGCAACAGATGATCTTTTGAATCATCTTCATATTAAACCGTCTTCTCCTCTCCACCTTTCTCCTTTTCTATTCTCTTTTTCTCAAGTTATTATCATCTTCTCCTTCTTCTTCTTCTTCATTCTCCTTCTCCTTCGCATCTTCATATCCAACCGTCTTCTACTCCACCTTTCTCCTTTTCCATTCTCTTTCATATTCTCTTATTCACCAGTTATTATCCTCTTCTCCTCTTTCTTTTCCATTCATCTGCTTCCTCTCCTTCCTCCTTTTCCCTTCCTCTCTCAAGATATCTCCTTTTTCCTTCGTTATCACAACTTCCTGACAACACTTTACTATTCTATTATTCATCCGACACCCGGTTCCGTTTTATCGTTTCGACAGAATTGAAAAGACATCCTATCCTTAAGCACCATCCATCATTTTTCTCTCTTCAACGAATAATCCCCCGACTCCTTTATGTCACAGAGGAAATCTTGAGAATATTGTTCTCTTTGTCCCATATTTTTGTTATGAGAGGAAAACTGCCATGAAAAATACTGTTTTCACTCATATTACAATCTGTGACATGGTCAATCGGTCATGTATAGTGAGGTCCACGTTATAATGGCAGTACATGGAGATAGAAGAATAGCGATGCCGATTCTCTGCATTAATTAATTATATTTCTACTCTGTCAAAGACATAATTGGCACCGTTGTGGACCTAGAAAAGGATAGTACCACCGGCTTTGTCGAATGATAGACAAGGATAGCAAAACCAAAGTTGATCAAATACTGTCATTATAACGTGGACCTCACTATAGAAAAGGATAGTGAACGTAGAAAAGGATAGTCAAATCAAATCAAATCAAATCAAATTTGTCGAATGATAGACAAGGATAGCAAAACCAAAGTTGATCAAATACTGTCATTATAACGTGGACCTCACTATAGAGGCTGAGTTTCTTTCTTATATTTCTGTGTTGTAAGAATCAGTGAAGGTTGTGCATCAGGAAGAAAATTTTCTTCACTTTTTCTTCACCCTGGACTAATAATTTGATAACTCGCGCTTCGCGCTCGGCAGGGGGCTTCGCCCCCTGCACCCTCAGTTGAGTGGGTTAGCAGCCTCTACTGGCAGCTTCGCGTTCGGCTGGTAGGCGGGCTTCACCCGCCTTATCACCTTTTATGACTGTATAGGTTTGGTAGCAGCCTCCGCGTTTTCGCTCCGGCTTAGAGGCGGGCTTCGCCCACCCAGTAACCTTATTTACTTTTATCTTTTCTTCATTCTCAGAAATGACTAAATGATGAGGATTTTTTATTCTAAATATTATTATACTATTTTCGATTTGCAACGGTCACCAGCAGGCAAAGTTTATTCTTTTGCTGGTGATGCCATATATAATACGTTAATCATATATACATATGTAAAGAGATATTTATGATTTTGTATTATTATTTTCTTATTTTTAAGTTAACACTTGTATTTTGTTTAAATTTATTATTCATCATTTTTGAATTGCTCTTTATTTGTGATTGTTTTATGGCGAAATAAATGATTTGGTTTGATTTTATGACTGTAAAGGGTTGGGTAAAAGCCTCCGCGCTTCGCGCTCCGGCTGGTAGGCGAGCTTCACCCGTTTTTGAATGTGGATAATTCTGAAACGGTTTGAGATATCCATATGCGATATCGGCTATTTATTTTCCTTTGGAATTTCAACAGAAAATTCGTTTTTTCAATAGAAAAGGATTCTAAATGGAACCTATCGTCTAATTATCCTCACAGGGGGAATATAAGGCTGTTTCCAACCAGCTCTGTATACAGAATTTTCTAGAAAAAGGTGCCCATAAGTCTGGGCGTGATTTCTCACATCAAAAGAAGAAAAAATCTGGTGTGGCGCACTCACACAACTTTCCTTGCCGTTATGAAAATTGATCACCTGACGCTAGTGTTCCCGCGCATCACAAGTCTACTATTCAAAGATTTGAGCCAGCTGGTGACAGGGCAATAACGCTGGAGACACACGAAGTCTGCTATCTCTTCATAGTGAGTGATTAAATAGAATCAACAATAATTTGCAATTGAATAATCACATTATCTCGAATTTAAAGCTTATTTTCAATTTCAGGTGAAAATGTTAATGGACATTAATTGCAGAGATTTCCATGCTCAATCTTTTCCAATTGATTTTTTTTTCAATTGTATCTGAAGCCTGATAATTGTAAATCTAGAATCAAACTTTGCATAGAAATTTTACAGAAAATTTTACAGATATGGGACTTGTGGCAGTTGATAGAGCTTATCAATGACTTTTCTAGGTATGAATTTGATCTAAATCGATGGAGCCGTTTTCGAGAAAATCGCGAAAAACCTTGTTTTTGACATTATTTTCGCAATTTTAGGCGCCATCTTGAATTGAATTTGATCGAAATTGTTCGTGTCGGATCCTTATAGTGGAAGGACCTCAAGTTCCAAATTTCAAGTCATTCCGTTAATTGGTAGATGAGATATCTGTACACAGACGCACATACACTCATACACACACACCAACACACACACACCACACAACACACACACAACACACCACACACACACACACACATATATATATATACAGACCAAAACCCACTTTCAATACTTTTCTTACCTATGGTGATAGGGCAAGGGAAGTAAAAAGATCCAATCAACATAGGTCCAAAAATGCTTAGTTACCAAGTTATACAGGGTGGAAGATTTCAGTTCCCCTGCCAGAACGAAGCCAAAGAGATTCCTGAACGATTACTGCAACATTTCAGGTGGAATATTGTTAATTTCATTTGGAATTGTCTGTTATGATTCAACCACAATTATTGGTCAAGTTGTGGAAACGTTTGATTTGAGATAGCTTCACAAACAGAAAATCGCAGGTGGACAGATCATGGGACCAGGAAACGCAGATGTTGCAGCGATCATTGAGGAATCGTCAACACAGATTTCAAGAGTGTATTCGTTCAAATGTATTTTACCCATCTTTGCCTTCCGGTAAAGTGTCCCACTCAATGACACGAGCAGTCGCGTGTTGTATTTTTTACAACATCCAATTTTTCACGTGTTATGTGCCAAAAAATATTAATTAATTGTATAATTACTTTTTCGCCCCACTTGGGTGTAATGAGCTGGTTTTCGTGCATCATATGGAGGCCGAAAGTGATTGTTTTCTGACGAGGCCGGTAAAATTTTTACGGCCCTAGGGCTGTAAAATAACCTTGAAGTCAGCTGATTCTGATTTGATGTGAACGTGTTTACAAAATAGTTTATGAAACGGAATTAGTTTATGCTTCTAGAATTGAATAAAGTATTTTGCAATAAGATTCTATCATTTTATTTGGATGAATGAAATACAAAATGAGATATATTATAAACTATTCAAATTCGATTTTCAGAGTAGGATAGAACTTCTAACCTAAACATCCACAGTCGACGACAACTAGCATTGTTGACGTTGACATTCATATTGGCCAAAATTTCAAGTGTGCTAAATCAGCTGATCAAAAAAATTTTTATTATTTCAGTTTATCATTCAAGAATCAGAATATTTATAATAATATCATCTTATTGTCACTTGAAATAATAAAAAAGTATAAACTCAACATCCCACATTAAAACATAATTGGACATAATCTTTTAGGTTATTTAGACAAATCAGAATGGAAAATAAAAATACTTGGACAATTTCCTGATATTCAGATTACCTCAGATTTGCTAGAGCTATGACTTTCAGTTTTACTTTCGGAAGTGCCTAATAAACAATAATTATTCTCATATTTAAATATTGTTTTATTTTTATGTGTGGCGAAAAATATCGTTCGCACCACGGGCAAAAATGTGTTTCCGGCTCTCAATCTTTTCTAGTCCTCGGCCTACGGCCTCGGACTTGAAAACCGATTTCGAGCCGGAAAAATCTCATTTTCTGCTCTAGGTGCGAAATATACTATTGCCTTTCCCACTAATGTTATATGACATTTTAAAAATTTTCGGTTTTTCTGTGTCACTCTGTATCAAGCTGTTTCCACCAACGCTTTATATATATATATCTGTGATTGGCTTCTCATTATTGATATTAACAGCCGAAATAAATCTGAGTAGAAGAAGAATCGATTCACAAAACGCAACATGCCTGTTAACTATAAACAACAAGTTACTCGATTCGAAAAGTGCCAGATAGACCTGTCTGTTTTCTCTACATTCCCCCTTCGAAGAGGGAGAAATAAGAAAGAGAAGAAGGGAGAAGAGAAACAAAATATGGGAGAGCAGAAGGAAAGAAAAAGAATAGTAGTTTTGCCTTATCATTCGCTATGTTTGTGACTTTTTCACCCCCTTGAAAGTCCCTCGGGTTTTTTTCAAAGTCGCAAATCAATCCAACACCAGCTCTGGACCCCCTTTCTTATCATCCTCTCCTATACGAACTCCTACTCCTCCTCCTTATCCCCTTCCTCCACCTCCTCCACCACCCTCCACTCCCTTCTCCACCTCTTCCTTCTCCTCCTTCTTCACCAACTCCTACACATGCTTTTTCTTCTCCATCTCCTCCCTCCTCCACCACCACCTTCTCCATCACTTCCTCCTCCTCCTCCTCCTCTCCTTCTCCCCCTCCTCCTTCTCCACCACCGCCTTCTCCTCCTTCTCCTCCTCTTCATCCTCCTACCCCTTCTCATACTTCTCCACCTCCTTTTTCTCCTTCATCTCCTCCCTCCTCCTCCTACACCACCTCCTTCTCCTCCTCATCCTCCTCATTCTCCTTCACTTCCTTCTCCTCCTTCTTCACCTTATCCTCCTTCCCCACCACCTTCACCTCTTTTATCTCCTCCCTCCTCGTCCTCTATCACCTCCTTCTCACCCTCATCCTGCTCTTCCTTCCCCTCCTCCTACTCCTCCACCTTCTCATCCTCCTCAACCCCTTTCCCCCCTTCATACTACTCCCTCTCCAACACATCATCCACAACCACCTCCTTCTCCTACTCCTCCACCGCACCCTTCTCCACCTTTTCCTTCTCCTCCCACTCTATCGCCTCCTTGTTCTTCTTCATCTCCTCCTCCAACTCCTTCTCCCCCTCTTCCCCTTACTTATTCTCCTACTCCTCCTCCACCAAAACCTCCTCCTCCCCTTCCTCCTCATCTTCCTCCACCACTCCCTTCTCCATCTCTTCCTTCTCCTCCTACTCCTCCACCTCCTTCTCTCCTCATCAACTCTCCCCTCCTTATCATACATCACCTTCTCCTCCTCATCATCTTCCTTATTCTCCTCCTCCTCCTCCTCCACCTCCATCCACTCCTCATCCACATCCTTCTACTCTTCCTCCACCTCCTACTGCTCCACCACATCCTCCTCCTCCTTCCCCACCACCTCCTTCTTCTCCATCATCTCCTCCCTCCTCCTCATCCACCATCTTCTCCTCCTCTCCCTTCTTCTTCTTCCCCACCTCCTTCATCTTCCAACTTCTTCTCCCTCTTTCTTCATGTCTCTACTTATCCTATACGCTCCATTTCTCACCCTCGACTGAAATAACTTTATCTACCCTAGAAGACTTTCCCGCCATGCCGATATTCACTTAGGTGGATTCCAGTGAAGTGACATCTCCCCGTTCCCCTGTGGGATTCCCACGAACGCCTTTTTTCTTTACTTGATAGATTTTTTTCTTGTAAAAATTCTTGTTCTCTCTCTCTCCTTGGTAGAGAGTTAGTGGGGAGGATATTTTTAATATTGTTTCCTTAGAATGGACATTGATATGTCCAAAGCTCCGCCAATTTATGTACATGCATAACAATATGATTATTATCTATAGTTATTATATACAATTGCTTTTTCATATCATATTTATTTATTTATTTATTATTTTTTATTTTTTATTATTTATTTATTATTTATTTATTTATTATTATTTATTTATTATTTATTTATTTATTTATTTATTTATTATTTATTTATTTATTTATTTATTTTTTATTTATTTATTTATTATTTATTTATTTATTATTTATTTATTTATTATTTATTTTTTATTTATTGATTTATTTATTTATTTATTTTATTTAGTTATTTATTTTTTATTTATTTATTTATTTATTATTTATTATTTTTTATTTATTTATTTATTTATTTATTTATTTATTTATTTATTTATTATTTATTTATTATTATTTATTTATTTATTTATTATTTATTTATTTATTATTTATTATTGCCAATTCATAAATTAATTATATTCATATATTACAAAAATTTCATAAGTTGACCATTTTAAAAATATAAAAACAATAAACATAATTTCATTTTGTAAACAAAATATTATTAAACTAAAAAAATAAGAATATATATGATTTTACTCTTAATAAAATATTTTAAAACTAGGCATCACCAGCAAAAAGAAAAAACTCTTTGCCCGCTGGTGAGAGTTGCAAAATAACAAAAAAAAATAAAATAAATAATATTTCGAAAATAATTCTAAAAATTTAGGTTTGAATTCAACTGATAATAAACATTACAATAGAATCAGCAAAATCAAACAAAACATTCCAAAGAGCAGAAAAAATACAGAGATCAAAAAACAAAAATGAATAACTATTAAAATGCTATGCTTGATAAGGAAAAGAAAAACTCCCACTTAATCCACTCTTTCATGGTTTTTTTATTATTTTTAATTTAAATCAAAAGGTATTCCATTGATCAGTTTACTGCTCGTATAAATAAGCTGCCTTCTGATCAATGAAAGTTTTGTAGGATAACTTTGTATTCTCTATTACAGCTGGTCTGAAATGATAAAGGTTCTTGTTCAGCTTTGGGAAGATACTTTTATTTTTCATTAGGTACTTAACAGGACTTTGATATAGAGTTGTCTCACGGTAAAAACATCAAAATCTTTGAAAATTAGATTTGTTGGGTATAACCTTGGTTTGTTTAAGATGGTCTTTATTATATTTTTCTGAATGATGAAGAGATTTTCCATGTGCACATCATATGCAGCACCCCATATTACTAAACCATATTGTAAAACTGATTGAACAATGGCATGATAAACAGTTTTTAAGTGATTTAAATTCAGTATTTTGTTTAATTTATGGAATTTATGAGAAATATATTTTAGTTTTTTACACAGAAAAGAAATGTGAGGCTGCCATTTCAAGTTTTCATCAATTATTACTCCAAGATATTTAGTATTATTCACTTTTTCTATTTCAATAATATACAGTTCAATAATTATTTTCTTAGTCTATATTATGTAAATTCATCTATAATTTTGCTGTATTGTAAGCTATTGTATATAAGTGTATAAGTCAGTATATTGTAATCTACATTAATAAAGTACTCAATCAATCAATCACTCTCTTGTCTCATCATTGATGTCTCATGCTTCAGGTTTGTGTGGCAGAGAGAAACTGGAGTCCCAACTTCGCCCCTGATAGAGGCATACAGTTGATCAATCATTCTACTAGTAGTTCTGTGTACAGTAGACCTCACGCAGTATTCTCATCCACAAGTACCTGATTAAAACTATAGACCTTATGGAAATACAGCAATAGACTGGCTTCTCCACACATCTGTGTAATCACTTGTCAGCTGATTTATGATGAATAATTCTATAGTCTGACTTTTACTCTAATATTGGCGTATGAAGGAGGCTTCTTTTTTCCTTTTAAACTAGTAGTTCTGTGAACAGTAGACCTCACGCAGTATTCTCATTCACAAGTAGGCCTACCTGATTGAAACTATCGACCTAATGGAAATACAGTAATAGACTGGCTCCTCCACACATCTGTGTAATCACTTGTCAGCTGATTTATGATGGATAATTCTATAGTCTGATGTTTACTCTAATATTGGCGTATGAAGTAGGCTCCTTTTTTATTCATACTAGTAGTTCTGTGAACAGTAGACCTCACGCAGTATTCTCATCCACAAGTACCTGATTGAAACTATAGACCGTATGGAAATACAATAATAGACTGGCTTCTCCACACATCTGTGTAATCACTTGTCCTTGATTAGGAATTTGGTTGCATTCAATTTTGTAGAGAATGCTTTTCTTCGAAAAACCCGATGTTTTCGGAATAGAATGGAAAATTTGATAAAAGTGGGGTTTTAAGGGTGAAGCCGCCCCCTGGCGTGTCAGCAAGTTCCAGATTCGGATTCAGCGCACCAAAATACATAAAAACCGGCGGGAAAAATTCTTTCAGGACTGTTTCCTTTAGGTAAGGAAAGTATTGCTTTCCGAAAAAATTAAGGTACCCCAATTTCCAAATTTCTATACGTTTCGAGGTCCCCTGAGTCCGAAAAAGTGGGTTTTGGGTATTGGTCTGTATGTGTGTGTGTGTGTGTTAATGTGTGTATGTGCGTCTGTGTACACAATATCTCATCTCAATATAACATAATGACTTGGAATTTGGAACTTGAGGCCCATGCAATAAAAGGATCCGACACGAACAATTTCGATCAAATGCAATCCAAGATGGCGACTGAAATGGCGAAAATGCATACCTAGGCTAGTCATTGATAAGCTCTATCAACTGCCACCAGTTTTATATCTGTAAAAATTTCAGGAGCTCCGCGCCATCCATGCAAAGTTTGATTTAAGATTCCCAAATATTAGGCTTCAGAAACAATTTAAACAAAAACATCTAAGTGGAAAAGATAAGCATAAAAATCTCTACAATGAATGTTCAGTAACATTTTCACCTAAAATTGAAAATAAGCTTGAAATTCGAGAAAATGTGGCTATTCAATTGCAAACTGTTGGCAACTGTTGATTCTATTGAATGTTTCACTATGAAGAGATAGCATACCTTGTGTGTCTCCAGCGTTATTGCCCTGTCACCAGCTGGCTCAAATATTTGAATAGTAGACTTCAGATGCGCGTGTACACTAGCGTCAGGTGATAAATTTTCATAACGGCAAGGAAAGTTGTGTGAGTGCGCCACACCAGATTTCTAATGTTGTGGAGATTTTTCCCAGCTTAGGTTAGTTTCAAAGCACATTCATTATGTTTACAAGGAACTCGCAAAATTTAGATTGGATATCTTCCCTACAAGCTTCAAGGCGGATTTCACCTCAGGTTTTGGGGTAGTTTCCCTTCCTTGAGGGTGTGATTTCACGACAAAATAATAGAAAATCACTTTGGTGGGTTTTCGTGCACATTTTGAGAGTGAGTGTAGGAGAAAGAGAGATTGTGTGAGAGAGGCATATAACAGCAGTGAATGCAGAGTGCAACAGCAGTCGAAAAATGTGCTGTCTTTGTCTAGAACACACGTGGAAATTCCACGTTGGCTATAAAACATTTCCAAGACATTAGTTCCATTTCCCTCCTTCCGGTTAGAAGGAAGTTCCTCCCCTCTACTCCTGACTTTCCCTGCTGAATACTATTCCCTAGGAATAATAGCACAAGGAAAAGAAAGAGATGAGATGAGGGAGAAGAAAATGAAGATTGGCAGAAAGAACAGGAACAAGGGAGAAAGGAATAATGAGGAAGAAGAGTGATAGGAGGAGGAGGAGATGGTGAGGAAGAGGAAAAAGAAGAAGAAGGAGGAGAAGGAGGAGGAGAAGGTGAAGGAGAAGGAGAAGAAGAAGGAGGAGAAGGAGAAGGTGAAGGAGAAGGAGAAGGAGAAGAAGAAGTCTGAAGAAAACAAAGCAAGCTGTAACATTTGAACGTTATTGGAATCAGAATAACGATTCATGGGAGCGAAAATAGGAAAAAACTCTCTACAACCTTCACTACTTTTTTGATTTTCTATCTAAAATGTTTCACGAGATACGTAACTTTGAATATGCAAAAAAATTGTGGCACGTTAATCATTTTCACAGTCTCCCATATCCAAAGTTGCGAATCTTGTGAAAAACTTCAGATGAAAAATCATAAAAGTAGTCGAGGTTGTAGAGAATTTTTTTCTCTTTCCGCTCCTATAAGTCGTTTTTCTGATTTCAATACCGTTCAAGAGTTACAGCCAATTGAAATAGTTATTTGTGCCACTAGTGCCCAAAGTGACAGTTTGCTGCACCGAATGAAACGTTTACGCCCGAGCCGTAGGCGAGTAAGGAATGGTTTCTTGAGTGCAGCAGAGGAACTTTGCGCACGAATTTCACATTAAATTTTTCCTACAGTCACCATTGAAAAGTGGGTAATTATGGGTAAAATTTGCTGAAATCCATCAAATGTATTTCTGTGTAATTTTATTATTAATAAAAACTTATTTATTTAATAAAAAAATTTATTTAAAATTGAATAATAATAATTGTATTATAATGATTAGTAATTCAATTGAAAATTTATCTGACTGCTTGAAGGGGTGATAATTATAAGACTGCTTTATAAGACTGGATTTATAAGGGATTTATAGGACTGCTTATCTTTTGCGCACTAGTGCGGAAAAGTGATTCTTTGCGGCCTGCAATCAGTGCAGAAATGGAAACTTTTCAAGGTATCTGTAGGAAATAATGATTATTTTCATTTTTTCTGCGGTTTTACTGTTATTCAAGAGTAAGATACATGATAGGAACTTGCGATTGGTCTCAAATGAGAGAGAATAATTACATGCTCTGTTAGCTACGTCGCCATACCATTGCTAAGCAAACACTCCATTATAACGTAGACATCACTATACTTTTTACTTTCCTTGCCCTATTACCAGAGGTAAGGAAAGTATTGCTTTCCAAAAAAAATTAAGGTACCCCAATTTCATGTTTTCTATACGTTTCAAGGTCCCATCAGTCCAAAAACATGATTTTTGGGTGTTGGTCTGTGTGTGTGTGTGTGTGTGTGTGTATGTGTGTGTGTGTGTGTGTGTGAACACGATAACTCCATTCCTTATCAACTGATTTGACTTGAAATTTTGAACTTGAGGTCCTTATACCATGAGGATCCGACAATAAGAAATTCAATAAAATTGAATTCAAAATGGCGGAAAAAATGGTGGATAATGACTAAAAAACCATGTTTTTCACGGTTTTCTCGAAAACGGCTCTAACGATTTTCTTCAAATTTATACCCTGGATAGCTATTTATAAAGTTTAATATTCTTGAGAAAAATGGCGAATAATTACTGAAAAATCATGTTTTTCACGATTTTCTCAAAAATGACTTGATTTAAAAATGACTGATTTATTTCAAATTCATACCCTGTATAGTTATATATCAACTCTATTAACTGGCATGAGTCTCCTCCCTGAGAAATCAACAGGAGGTCCACCCCATCCCAGAGAAATTTACTTTGTAATCTCTTTCTCGTGCATGAGGTAGGTAGGTAGAGCAGTTTATAAAAAGAACACATAGTCGAGATATTTCATATGTAGAACAGCTGTTTTGACGACTTTTAAAAAATCATCGAATTTCACAATATTTACACAAAGGAAAAATTACTCTGAAAACAAATATATATACACATATACAGAAGACTGATCGTAGTTTCAAATATGTTGCCGCCAATCGTCATTATGTTATTCCCCTAAATTATGCTCGTTTAAGAATGAGGCTTACAGTTCAATGAGCAAGGAAAGTTGTGTGAGTGTACCACACCAGATTTTATTATTTATGATTGATATGAGGAATAAAATTTTTTAGTTTGGAAAGATACATTTTTTGAATCTTTTAGAGAAGTTCTGTTATTCTGAATTTCCATAATCAAGATAAAAATATTTTCGCTAATTTATTATTAAATCTACATTGTTGAAGGCCGTCTGGCAACAGAGCAAAGAGAGAAAGAGATAGTGCTATCGGCTATGTTGAATGATAGACAAGGATAGCAATACCATTGCTAAGCAAACACTGCCATTATAACGTGGACCTCACTATAGTTTATGTAAAGAATCTATATATATAAAAGCGGAATGGCACTCACACACTGAATCACTCACTCACTCACTCACTCACTCACTCACTCACTCGCAGAACTAAAATCTACCGGACCAAAAACGTTCAAATTTGGTAGGTATGTTCAGTTGGCCCTTTAGAGGCGCACTAAGAAATCTTTTGGCAATATTTTAACTCTAAGGGTGGTTTTTAAGGGTTTAAAGTTCGTCTTTTAGCATGTATATTCTTCTTGATCTCTTAATTCTAATTGAAATGTCCATACCATATGTTAACATAGAACTATAATCTAGGGAGAGTACCTCTTCGAAACAGTTGTTAACTGGTAACTAAATTAATAATTTTGTTAGGTTGGTATTAAGTTGAGTTGACTTTGTTAGATTGGCACCAAGTTGAAGATTGAAATGCATTTATCGCAGAAAAATTGATTGGGCACTGCTACTTCAATCAGAGCTATTCCTGGGAAAATTATATTACTAACCGTCAGGCTTGCTTCGCTCGCCATATCCGTTTAGTCTGGACCCCGATTGGATCGTCCTAACATATGATAAAAATTCTCAAATGAAAAATGCAGGCGAACGAAGCTGATCTCATTCTTGGACGATCCAGTCGGGGGTCCTGGGGGCGGAGCCCCCTGGCTAGACGGGTACGGCGAGCGAAGCGGGCCTGCTGATCTCATTATCGGACGATCCAGTCGGGGGTCCAGATGGCTAGATTGATTGATTGATTGATTGATTGAGTACTTTATTTTTGTAGATTACAATATACTGGCTTATACACTTATATACAATAGCTTACAATACAGCAAAATTATAGATGAATTTACGTAATATAGACTAAGAAAATAATTATTGAACTGTATATGATATGAAAAAGTAATTTGTAATATAATAACTATAGATATTATATTGTTATGCATCTACATCAATTGGCGGAGCTTTGGACATATCAATGTCCATTCTTCGGAAAGAATATTAAAAATATCCTCCCCACTAACTCTCTACCAAAACGTTAATTTAATTAATTAAACTAAGGATTTATTTATTAATGGAAATATTGTAAAAGTTTCAATTAATATAAATATTTAAGAGAAAAAAAAACAGAAAATTGATAGAGTAAAATAATTATAAAGGTAGATAAGATCAAATTATTGATTAATAAAATGAAGTAGGCTGAAAGTAGATCGGGGTAATCAACTTTAAGTAATATACAGCAGTAGCAGTGGATAAGTGGACTAGACTGATACGGCGAGCGAAGCGAGCCTGACGGCTAGTCATAGGATATTATGGACGACATCCAGAAATGATTTGTCGTCATCTGTGTTTAGAGACGAAGAGGACAGGCAACCCCCTCCTCTACTCATCCTTTATCAACATATCTCCCTCTCTCTTCAGTCTCCTCCACAGCTTGAGAGGAGTTCTTGCCCCTTTTTTTATTTTTGCCCTCTGCACGGAAGCCATTAGAATTGTAAATGCCAGCCGCTACCCGGCCTAAACGCCCATCACATTTTGTCGGCCATAAAGTCGGCAGCAGGCGAGGAAGAAAAAGGAGAAGAGAATTGAGAAGGAGGAGAAGATGAATGGGAGAAAGAGAGAGAGGAAAGAATCAGATGAAGTGATGGTGTGAAATAAGATGAGTAGAGGGAGAGGGAAGAAGGAAGCTGGAAGCAGAGTAGAAGAAAAAGGAGAAGATGAAGAAGAAGAAAGAGAAGAAGATGAAGAAGAAGAAAGAGAAGAAGAAGATGGAGAAGAAGAAGAGAAAGAAGATGATATAAGAAGGGGGAAAAGAAAAGAAGAGGAAGAGGAAGAGGAAGAAGAAGAAGAAGAAGGTGGAGAAGGAGAAGAGAAAGAAGATGATATAAGAAGGGGAAGAAGAAAAGGAGAGGAAGAGGAAGAAGATGAAAAAGAGGGAGGAGAAGAAGAAAGGAAATAAAAAGGCAGGATAGGAGACAGGATCTCCAGGTGGACAGGAGGAGAAGAAGAAGAAGAACAACAACAACTACAAAAACATCAACAAAAACAACAACAAGGAGGAGTAGAAGAAGAAGAAGGGAAAAGAAAAGAAGGAGAAGAAGTGATTGAAGTAGAACAAAGAAAAATTGATATGAAGAACAAGGAAAAGGAGAAGGACAAGGGAAGGCTAATTAGGAAGAACAGAAAGAAAAACGTATGGAGAAGAAGATAGAAAAAAAACAGCCAACGGAAAGAGAAATGTAGAATAGAAAATTAGAGGGAGGAAAATGAAAAGATACCGCTGAAATAGCACAAGATACATGTTGTGAGTATATTACGTCACAAGGACGGGAAGATGCCTTTTGCAGGCGAGAATGATGTTTCTAGTCGAGGCGTCAGCCGAGACTAGAATTTCATTCAAGCACTACAAAAGACAATCACGTCCAAGTAACTTACACTATTTTTTGTAATATCAATCTAAAAAAGAATAATTGAGAAACAGAAATAATTTACCTGCTTGTGCTGACATCACCACATGCATTCCATAGACATAACCTAGTTTACAAGTTTCGAATCAGGAATTTCTTGATTGTAGTTGACAAAACATCCACTTGGAGCGCTAAAGGCGGTTTTTGTTTTGCTGTTCCAAATTCTGAACTAAGAAACATACTCGACTGTGAAGAAAACATATGATTTTATTACAGTATAGTATGCTGTAATGAAAATCATATGTTTATTTGTTCCACAATCAGCTGTTCACCGGCTTGATTTCATGGATGTAAAACAGCTGAAATTGAATGACTATGACAAAATAGTTATTTCTGCAACTAGTGCGCAAAGTGACAGTTTGCTGCACCGAAAGAAACGTTTACGCCCGAGCCGTAGGCGAGGGCGGAATGGTTTCTTGAGTGCAGCAGAGGAACTTTGCGCACGTATTTCACATTAAGTTTTTCCTACAGTTACCATTGAATATGAAAAGTGGGTAATTATGGGTAAAATTGCCTGAAATACATCAAATGTTTTTCTGTGTAATTTTATTATTGATAAAAACCTTAATCCTAAAATCCTAAAGTCCTCGTTGTCCTTGGTTATAATATATAATGAATAATAATTAGCGCGTTGTGCTTGGTTGCACCTCTGCTCACTATAGCAGCCACAGCAGTCACTGTTACCAACTTCATTTTGATTTTGCTGCACTGTTGCTCCATATAACCTACTAAGTATTTTGCGTTGCCATGTTGCAAATCTGGAGTGCAGAAAAATTTTTCCCGCACTAGAGCGGAAAAGTGATTCTTTGCGTTCTGTAATCAGTGCAGCAATGGCCACTTTTCAACGTAACTGTAGGAAATAGTATATTTCGCACCTAGAGCAGAAAATGAGATTTTTCCAGCTCGAAATCGGTTTTCAAGTCCGAGCCGTAGGCGAGGACTAGAAAAGATTGAGAGCTGGAAAAAAACATTTTTGCCCGTGGTGCGAACGATATTTTTCGCCACACTACAGGTATTGCTGACAAAATAAATAAAGAATACAAAATAAAGAATACTCGTTAAGCTATCGTACCTATCTCTTGATTTTAGTGGTAGAAGATTTGCAGTTAGGATTTCAGATTCTTTCAAAATTTCACTTGGAATACCACAGTCATCTTCAAGCATTTTTGAAAATTCGGAATGCACTAATCAACAATAAATAATTGAATAAAACTGGTTGCGAAGCGAATTAGTTTGATTCGAAACTGGAACTAAAATCATGGCGACTTCAGCTTATTATGAAAGTGGACACTCGCCCGATCTAGCGGATGACTTATTAATAATAATTAGCGCGTTGTTTCCAGCCATAAGCGGCTGGAAAGAGACAACTTTCTGGCCTAGACCGGAAAAGAAACCCTTTTCTGACGTCGTCTGCAAACAAGGTCTTTCAGATCTACGTAGGGACTGGAAAACAGCTGCTTTCTGTGCAGTGTGGCGAAAAAACATAATTCAAATTCAAATTCAAATTGAGTTTATTCACAGAAATCATTACAAATACAATACACATGTATAAATAATATAAATACTTGTGAATTTTCCCCACATAGACAAGTCTGTGTGTGGGGAAAGAGTTCTAATGAAAAACAACGTGATACTAAAAAGAAAATTTAAAATATTTACAATACAGTATAATTTGAAAAATAAAAGTTGATTAAATGTAGTGGAGAAAGTATATGTTTTGAATTGAAGTAGTACAATATAACTATTATGGTATATAGCTTTAACATGGCACACAAAATAAAATTTAGAACTTGAACAATGATAAATTATGAGCAATATATTGATGATATATATACTTTCATATATATATATGAT
The DNA here is from genome assembly GCF_014356525.2 of Nilaparvata lugens. Classification (NCBI taxonomy): domain Eukaryota; kingdom Metazoa; phylum Arthropoda; class Insecta; order Hemiptera; family Delphacidae; genus Nilaparvata; species Nilaparvata lugens. Next base: position 41,103,930 of record NC_052512.1, read on the forward strand.
GATGATAGATAAGATTTTTATCTAATTCATAAATATGATGATGAATACAAGAAAAATATATACATAGTATCAAAATCGGTAAGAGGAGTAGATGAGCTGATCAGCGACATCCCTGCCGGTTTCAAATAACCACATATTTAAAAATCGTTTGTATATGTTAAGGCTAAGGGGTTAGTAAGAAAAAGAAAATGAGAAACAGGATGTTTGCCAAACGATAGTAGTTGTTTGGTTTGCTAGGGCAGAGGGCTGGAATATTTTGTAAGTGAAAATATAAGTGAATATAAGTGTAAATATAAGTGTATTATTTGTAAATATAAGTGAATGCTCGAATGCTGAATGATAACAACGGAAAATGAAGATTCTAGAAGAGAGGAGACAGTGATGGTGTGGGGTAGGAGAGTAGACCGGAAGCAAATGTCGCACTGAGATAAACTGGAACACGCAAAAAAATGAAATAGAAATGAAGGGGAATTTGCAGAGGAGTCACTCAGAAAAAAATCAATTTTTCTTCTCCTTCAACTATTTCCTTTTCCCTTCCTTCTTCTTCTTCGTCTTTTTCTTCTTCTTCCCTCTCCATCTACTTCTTATTTTTCTCCCTCTTCTTCTTCTCGCCTCTCCCTAACCCTCTCCACCTATTCTCTCTTTTCACCTCTTCTGCACCCCTGTTCTTCTATTTTTTTTTCTTCTTCTTCTTCACGCTCCATCCACTTCTTTTTCTTCTTCTTCTTCTTCTTCTTCTTCTTCTTCTTCTTCTTCTTCTTCTTCTTCTCTCTCCATCATCTTCTCCTCTCTCCATCATCTTCTCCTCTCTTCATCATCATCTCTTTCTCCTTTCTCCTTATCTTCTCCAGCATTTTCTTCTTCTTCAGCCCTCCACTTCTTCTACTCCTTCTTCTTCACCCCTCTACTTCTTCTACTCCTTCTTCTTCTTCTCCTTCTCCTCCTTCTTATTCTTCTTATTCTTCTCTTTCCTTCTCTTTCTCTTCTTCTTCATCTTCTTCTTCTCCCCTCTACTTCTTCTCCTCCTTCTTCTTCTTCTCCTCCTTCTTCTTCATCTCCTCCTTCTTCTTCTTATTCTTCTCTTTCTATTTCTTTTTCTTCTTCTTCTTCTTCCTCTTCTTCATCTTCTTCTTCTCTCTCAATCGTCTTCTCCTCTCTTCATCATCTTCTTTTTCTTCTTCCTCTTCTTCTTCAGCATTTTCTTCTTCTTCTTCATCCCTCCACTTCTTCTCCTCCTTTTTCTTCTTCTCCTCCTTCTTCTTCTTTTTATTCTTCTCTTCCTCTTTCTTTTTCTTCTTCTTCATCTTCTTCTTCTCTCTACATCGTCCTCTCCTCTCTCCATCATCTTCTTTCTCTTCTTCCTCCTTATCTTCTCCAGCATTTTCTTCTTCTTCTTCTTCCCCCTCTACTTCTTCTACTCCTTCCTCTTCTTCTTCTTCTTCTTCTTCTTCTTCTTCTTCTTCTTTTTTTTCTTCTTCTCCATCTTCTTCTTCTCTCTCCATCGTCTTCTCCTCTCTTCATCATCTTCTCTTTCTTCTTCCTCCTTATCTTCTTCAGCATTTTCTTTTTCTTCTTCCCCGTCCACTTCTCCTCCTTTTTCTTCTTCTCCTTCTTCTTCTACTTCTCCTTTTTCTTCTTCTCCTTCCTCTTCTTCTCTTTCTTCTACTTCTTCTCCTTCTTCCCTCTTCTCCATCTTCTTATCATTCTCAACAGTTAGATAGAAGATGTCCGATGTATCTATCATACAGTAATAAGATCATCTCCCTCTTCTCCTTCTTCTCCTACTCCTTCTTCTTCTTCTACTTCTTCTCCTTCATCTTCTTCTCCCTCTTCTTCTTCATCTTCTTCCTCTCTCTCCATCGTCTTCACCCCTCTTCATCATAATCTCTTTCTTCTTCTTCCTTATCTTCTCCAGCATTTCCTACTTTTTCTACTTTTTCTTCTTTTCCTTTTTCTTCTTCTCCCTCTTCCTCTACTCCTTCTTCTCCTTCTTCTCCTTCCTCTTCTTCTCTTTCTTCTTCTTCTCCTTCTTCCCTTTTCTCCATCTTCTTATAATTCTCAACAGTTAGATAGAAGACGTCCGATATATCCATCATACAGTAATAAGAGGTATGAATGAGGGAACGAGAAACAGCTACGAGAAGAAATATTTAAAAAGGGGGACGAAACGATTACATGGGGTGAATAATGCATGAAATCATCGTACTTTTTATTGCCAAGGCTTTTGGAAATCTTTCAGAATTATGATTATCTTAATAAACTTGTCGCAAAACATCTCTCTTGTATCTAAATTTTCAATAGAACATTTTCATGCTTCAATTTGCAAAATTAGTAAGTTAATTAGAACATAGAGAAACAATAGCATAAGTAGATATCCCATGGTATAGGGCGTTTATGTCGCAACTTTTACTGTTATCTCAAGCCAATAGTCCACGTAGTTCATTCATGTGAAGCTGTGTGACGCTGGTAGTCTCTCATATTGTGCCGTTCATACATTCTTACTTGGTCAAAACAGTAAAAATCAACAAAAATCGACAGTAATCGGCTTGAGATAACAGTAAAAGTTGCGACATAAACGCCCTATACCATCTACTTATGCTATTGTTTCTCTATGATTAGAACTAGCTTGCCCGGCGAACTTCGTACCGTCAAATTGTTTTTGTCATAGTCATTCAATTCCAGCTGTTTAACATCCATGGGATCAAGCCGGTAAACAGCTGCTTGTAGAACAAATGAACATATGATTCTCATTACAGCATACTATACTGTGATAAAATCATTTATGTTTTCTTCACAGTCGAGTTTGTTTCCTAGTTCCGAATTTGGAACAGCAAAACTGCCGCCTTTTAGCGCTCCAAGTGGATGTTTTGTCAACTACAATCAAGAAATTCCTGATTCGAAACTCTTGTAAACAAGGTTTTGTTTATAGAATGCATGTATAGTGAGGTCCACGTTATAATGACAGTATTTGATCTACTTTGGTTTTGCTATCATTGTCTATCATTCGACAAAGCCGGTGGTACTATCTTTTTCTAGGTCCACAACGATGCCAATTATGTTTTTGACAGTGTAGAAATATGATTAATTGATGCAGAGAATCGGCATCACTATTCTCCTATCTTTATCCACTGTCATTATAACGTGGACCTCACTATAGTTCCGAATTTGGAACAGCAAAACTGGTACGAAAACCGCCTTTTAGCGCTCCAGATGAAAATTTTGTCAACTACAGTCAAGAAATTCCTGATTCGAAACTTGTAAACTAGGTTATGTTTATAGAATGCATGTATTAATGTCAGCACAAGAAGGTAATGTTTTCTTTTTCTCAAATTATTCATTTCTAGATTATCATGACAAAAAATAGTGGTCGTTACTTGGACGTGAATGTCTTTTGCAGTGATCGAATGAAAGTGTAGTCTCGGCTGACGCCTCGACTAGAAACATCATTCTCGCCTACAAAACGGCCCTTCCCGTCCTTGTGACATAAGATACTATTAATCATGACAGATAGTTTAATGCATCTCATGACAAACTTTATATGGATGCACACCTGAGGAGGCGCGATGCGGCATTTTATTTAAATAGATAATTTTCCAACTGCAGAATAAATAATTTACTGAAAATCAATTAATTCTGAACATCGAAGACAGCACAATTATTCGAAACAAAGCAATGTCTTTAGTGCATCTAAGTCTTCAACCTAGGGCCACACTGCTGGATGGTTACACACTCAACAGTCATTTTGTTTTAGTCGGGGCGTTTAGAATGAAATACATGGGCGGTTATGGAGCAGCACACACTCTTTGTCTATATTAAACCAATAGATATAGATTATCTACCAATTATAATTGGTTCTATTACCAAGATATAAATTATCTACCTATTATCTACTAATAGATATAGATATAGATCAATAAGAATGGAAATACCAATTAAAATTGGTAATATTACCAAGATATAAAATTATCTACCAATAGATATAGATATAGATCAATAAGAATGGAAATTTTATGCATCAGTGGAAAGAAAATTGAAAAATCTGGTGTGGCGCACTCACACATCTTTCATTGCAGTGATAAAAATTGATGAACTGACGATAGTGTTCACGCGCATCTCAAGTCTACTAATTTTAAGATCTAAGTCAGCTGGTGACAGGACAATAACGCGGCAGACACACGAAGTCTGCTATCTCTTCATAGCGAATGATTTAATAGAATCAACAATAATTTGCAATTGAATAATCACATTTTCTCGAATTTCGAGCTTATTTTCAATTTTAGGTGAAAATGTAACTGAACATTAATTTTAGAGATTTTTATGCTCAATCTTTCTTCAAACTTCAAACAGCTGGAATTAAAAAATTGACTTTCCGAAACGGGCTGTAGTCGCAGTTTTTATGATGATCTTTATTTTCTCATTTCTATGATTGGAAACGTTTTGACGAAATTATACATTCCAGAATAATTCAAAATAGCTGAAACTCTGCACTATTTTCTCTTGATTCTATCATAGAGAAACAATAGCATAAGTAGATATCCCATGGTATAGGGCGTTCATGTCGCAGCTTTTACTGTTATCTCAAGCCGATTACTGTCGATTATTGTTGATATTTACTGTTTTGTTGGGGTAAGAGTGTATGAACGGCACAATATGAAAGACTACCAGCGTCATGAAGCTTCACGTGAAAGAACTACGTGGACTATCAGCTTAGGATAACTCAGTGAAACTTGGGATATCTACTCACGCTATTGTTTCTCTATGATTCTATTTTGTGTTCAATTTTCTAGTTTTTCGGAATTTAATTTAAACGAGAATTACGACTACGCCCCGTTTCGAAAAGCCAATTTTTTAATCCCAGCTGTTTAAAGTCTAGAACTTAGCTAAATCTCGATCTCGGAATCCGGCCCTAAAGGTGCGTACAGATTTACGAGCCGTGAACATGAGCAATTCACTTTTAATCAGCTGATGCCTAGCTTTTTATATCTGTATCTCACCGTTTCTGTAAAAATACAGATATAGTCAGCTGATTGAAATTGAATTGCTTATGTTCGCGGCGCGTATATCTGTACGCATCTTTAGGGGTCAATTGGCACTTAGGCGACTCAGGTGGAGAAGAGACTGGACTCTATAGTGAGGTCCACGTTATAATGACAATATTTAATCAACTTTGGTTTTGCTATCCTTGTCTATCATTCGACAAAGCCGGTGGTACTATCCTTTTCTAGGTCCACAACGATGACAATTATGTCTTTGACGGTGTAGAAATATAATTAATTAATGCACAGAATCGGCACCGCTATTCTTCTATCTTTATCCACTGCCATTATAACGTGGACCACACTATAATCATGTCGACACACAATTCAAAAATGGACAATTTCATGAGAATCTGTTGCCGCGTTTAGCCGTACATGCGGAACAAAGATAAAAAACACACAATAAAGGATAAGAGGAACAAAGAAATCTACAATCTCCACTGGAGAAAAGCTGAATCGGCTTTCTGAGTTTATTTACAACACTCCTGAGGTATTCGATCAGCTTTCTCTCTCTCCCTCGCAAGAAGGGTGCTGAATACTGTTCAACTGATAAGCTGAAGTAGAAGAAGTGAGAAGGGGAAGGAATAGGAGGAGGAGGAGGAGGAGGAGGAGGAGGAGGAGGAGGAGGAGGGTGTTGATGACGGTGGGATGGAGGGAGGAGGATGAGGAGGAGGAGGCGGATCATTCTTCTTTCTTCTTTCTCTAGTATTCTTCTTTCTCTAGTATTCTTCTTTCTCTAGTGTAGTATTCTTCTTTCTCTAGTCTAGTATTCTTTCTCTAGTATTCTTCTCTCTCTCTAGTATTCTTCTTTCTCTAGTATTCTTCTTTCTTTAGTCTAGTATTCTTCACTCTCTAGTCTAGTATTCTTCTCTCTCTAGTATTCTTCTTCCTCTAGTATTCTTCTTTCTCTAGTCTAGTATTCTTCTTTCTCTAGTCTAGTATTCTCCTTCTTTCTTTCTCTAGTAATCTAGATATCCTCTTCTTTTTCTTTCTCTAGTAGTATAGATTTCTTCTTCTCTCTCTTTCACCTGTAGTCTAGATTTCTTCTAGGAGGAGGATGAGAAAGAGGAAGAGGGGTGATGGAGGAGGAGGAGGAAGCGGAGAAGGAGGAGGAGAGGAAGTTTGACGAGAAGGGGTGGAGAAGTGTGGTGGGAGAAGTGAGAGGTGGAGGAGGAGATGGAATTGGAGGAGGAAGAGGAGGATTAGTAAGAAGAAGATGAGAAGGAGGAGAAGGAGGATGAAGGAGGAAGAGGAGGAAGAGGACAAGGAGGAGGAGAAGTGAGGGATGAGGAGGAGGAGGAGAAGGATGAGGTGGTGGATGAGTGGGAGGAGGGGAAGTGAGTGAGGAGAAGGTGGTGGAGTAGGGGGAGAAGAAGAAGGAGGAAGAGCAGAATTAGGAGGGGTAGGAGAAGGACTAGAAGGAGGAGTAGGAGGAAAAGAAGGAGGAGGAGGAGGAGAAAGAGCAGGAGGATGAGCAGGTGGAGGAGGAAGAAAGGTCCCCAACTAACTGGTCAAGAGGGATTGTATAAGGGTTGAGATTTAGTTGCAACCAGGGAGTGTGACCAGAAGGGCTTCTACTGGAATTATTTGCTTATCTGTGCCCTTTTCGAATGGTGCAAAGGGTCAAGAAGGGTGATAGAATAAAACTCAGCCAAGGGAGACTAGCGGTTACAGACATAGACATTTCCTACTACGGTAGAACTAGAGACCATATCCTATAGTGAGGTCCACGTTATAATGGCAGTGGATAAAGATAGAAGAATAGCGATGCCGATTCTCTGCATTAATTAATAATATTTCTACACTGTCAAAAACATAATTAGCATCGTTGTGGAACTAGAAAAGGATAGTATCACATGCTTTGTCGAATGATAGACAAGGATAGCAAAACCAAAGTTGATCAAAATACTGTCATTATAACGTGGACCTCACTATAGAAAAGGATAGTACCACCGGCTTTGTCGAATGATAGACAAGGATAGCAAAACCAACTTTACTATAGTGAGGTCCACGTTATAATGGTAGTGGATAAAGATAGAAGAATAGCGATGCCGATTCTCTGCAATAATTAATTATATTTCTATACTGTCAAAAACATAATTGGCATCGTTGTGGACCTAGAAAAGGATAGTATCACAGGCTTTGTCGAATGATAGACAAGGATAGCAAAACAAACTTTACTATAGTGAGGTCCACGTTATAATGGCAGTGAACAAAGATAGAAGAATAGCGATGCCGATTCTCTGCATTAATTAATTATATTTTTCTACACTGTCAAAAACATGATTGGCATCGTTGTGGACCTAGAAAAGGATAGTACCACCGGCTTTGTTGAATGATAGACAAGGATAGCAAAACCAACTTTACTATAGTGAGGTCCACGTTATAACGGCAGTGGATTAAGATAGAAGAATAGCGATGCCGATTCTCTGCATTAATTAATCATATTTCTACACTGTCAAAAACGTAATTGGCATCGTTGTGGAACTAGAAAAGGATAGTACCACCGGCATGTCGAATGATAGACAAGGATAGCAAAACCAACTTTACTATAGTGAGGTCCACGTTATAATGACAGTAGATAAAGATAGAAGAATAGCGATGCCGATTCTCTGCATTAATTAATTATATTTCTACACTGTCAAAAACATAATTTGCATCGTTGTGGAACTAGAAAAGGATAGTACCACCGGCTTGTCGAATGATAGACAAGGATAGCAAAACCAACTTTACTATAGTGAGGTCCACGTTATAATGGCAGTGGATAAAGATAGAAGAATAGCGATGCCGATTCTCTGCATTAAATAATTATATTTCTACACTGTCAAAATCATAATTGTCATCATTGTGGAACTAGAAAAGGATAGTACCACCGGCTATGTCGAATGATAGACAAGGATAGCAAAATCAACTTTACTATAGTGAGGTCCACGTTATAATGGCAGTGGATGAAGATAGAAGAATAGCGATGCCGATTCTCTGCATTAATTAATTATATTCCTACACTGTCATAAACATATTTGGCATCGTTGTGGAACTAGAAAAGGATAGTACCACCGGCTTGTCGAATGATAGACAAGGATAGCAAAACCAAAGTTGATCAAATACTGTCATTATAACGTGGACCTCACTATAGAGAGAGAGACCATATCCTATAGATGGCTGAAATAAGAGTGTAATCTTATTATTTAATAAGCTTCAGTTTTTTCATTTTTTGTCAAATATTTCATAATTTATTGTCCTTTCGTCTCATGATTCTTGTAATATGACTAGGGTGAGGTCCACGTTATAATGGCAGTGTTTGATTAGCAATGGTATTGCTATCCTTGTCTATCATTCAACAAAGCAGATAGCGCTATCTATTCCTCGCTTTGCTCTGTTGCCAGATCGTCTTTCAACAATGTAGAATTAATAATTGATTAGCAATGGTATTGCTATCCTTATCTATCATTCAGTAAAGCAGATAGCGCTATCTATTTCTCGCTTTGCTCTGTTGCCAGATCGTCTTTCAAAAATGTAGAATCAATAATAACAGAATATTTTATCTCAATTATGAAAATTCATTATGAAGTTATTGCGAAATATAATCTCTTGCTTAGTACAATTGTATATGTACAATTGTATATGTAGAATATATTTGATTTATTTTAAACGAGAATGAGCAGTTGATATTACATCAATAAACCTGTATCAGCTACCATCTATAGAAGGCATTGACAAGACAGAGGATCGGCAACGTTGTACTCGTATCCTTGCCTATCATTCAACAAAGCATATCTCTTTCTCGCTTTGCTCTGTTGCCAGATCGTCTTTCAACAATGTAAAATTAATAATTGATTAATAAGATATTTTATCTCAATTATGAAAATTCATTATGAAGTTATTACGGAATATAATCTCTTGCTTAGTAGAATATATTTGATTTATTTTAAACGAGAATGAACAGATAATATAACATCAATAAACCTGTATCAGCTACCATCTATTGAAGGCATTGACAAGACAGAGTATCGGGAACGTTTTTCTCCCATCTTTCCCCTTATTTGGTAGAGAGTTAGTGGGGAGGATATTTTTAATATTCTTTCCGAAGAATGGACATTGATATGTCCATAGCTCCGCCAATTTATGTAGATGCATTACAATATAATTATCTATAGTTATTATATTACAAATTGCTTTTTCATATCATATACAGTTCAATAATTATTCTCTTAGTATATATTATGTAAATTTATCTATAATGTTGCCGTATTGTAAGCTCTTGTTTATAAGTGTATAAGCCAGTATATATTGTAATCTACATAAATAAAGTACTCAATCAATCAATCCCCACTGCCATTATAACGTGGACCTCACTATAGATTCAAGTCGACGCTTTTGAATTTATCTTTGTGTATTTATGTTTAAAAGTTTATATGTTTACATTTATGTCTATATGTTCCGCATTTACGGCGAAACGCGGCAATAGATTTTCTATAAATAATTTCAAGATTTATCAATATTGACATGTATGTTCCTATTTTGAATCTAAGGTTTAAGGTTATTTGAAATTTTGAATTTTGAGGATGACATAAAGGGGAAAGAATCCTCCTCCATACGCTAATATTACCGTGACAAAAATTCAAAAACATGATTTTTCTCTAATTTATTATGTATTCATTACTGCTGGAAATACAAATTTGACGGAATTGAATAAACCTATTTTTCTACAAATGCGCGTAAAAAAAGAATTTACATACACAATTCTCCTCGTAAAACAGCTTATTTCTGAGGAGAATCCATTTTGCTCGCTAACCATCCGCGCATGCGCAGTAGATTTTCTTTACGCTTGCTAATCATTCGCGCATGCGCAGTAGATTTCCTTCACGCTTGCTAATCATTCGCGCATGCGCAGTAGATTTTCTTTACGCTCGCTAATCAGCTGATGATAAGCAGCTCGCCAAAAGACAAAACACTTTCGGTCAGATCTTAACCTAAAAAGTCGGTAATTGAACCGATTCTACAGCCATGATGGATATCAGTGTAGACGAATTATTATGAACTCCGCCAGATATAAGTGATTTAACAGGTTTGTGCAGTTGTAGAAAAAATGTTGTATGTAATTCGCGCGTAATGCTTCTTTATCGCTCTTGCACAATTATCACGCTCCGCTTCGCGTCGCGTGATAACTATTTTGCGCGAGCGATAAAGTCGCGCATTACGCTCTTAATACAAATAGCTATTCTGTTATGAGCTCATATTTGGTAGTTATTCGTGGTAGTTTATTCTACTTGGTACTGAAGAAACGTGAATTTTCATTACATGAAATGGAAGAGTGAGAATTATTGAACCAACTTTTCCACCCTGTAACAAAAGTCATGAATAATAATAATTACGAAAAAAATAATATTAATTATTGAATATTTAATAAAAAAAAAAAATATTTATTATTGAATAAATCAAAATATAATAATTAATATAAAATATTCATAATAAATTATTTTTATTTAAAAATATTAAATAATAAAATAATTTTCATTTTTATTTTTCTGCAGGTAAGCTGAGGAGCCCATGGTCGAGATCCATTAGAGACGTAAGTAAACTCTATGTTTCTGAAATTTATAATTTACTCACATTTCTTGTGGATTTCTGCAAATTTGAACTAGTTAAATACATTTTTCGCCACACTGCACAGAAAGCAGCTGTTTTCCAGTCCCTACATAGATCTGAAAGGCATTGTTTGCAGACGACTCTCGTCTGACGTCAAACAGGTTTTTTTCCGGCCTAGCCGGAAAGAGTACCCTTTCCAGCCGCTAACATGGCTAGAAAGGTGATCAAAAAACAGCTGATCAAAAAACCTTTTCATTATTTGTGTTCATTATTCAATAATTAAAACATTTATAATAATATCATCTTATTGTCATTTGAAAGAATAAAAGTATGACTCCACCATAATTAACATCATCTTTTAGGTTATTTAGACAAATCAGAATAACAAATAAAAATACTTGGAAAATTTCCTGATATTCAGATTACCTCAGATTTGCTAGAGCTATCACCTTCCACTTCTGCTTTCGGAAGTGCTTAGTGAGCAGATGGAATTAAATAGAGAATGCATTCTCTATTTAATTCCATTTGTAACTGGTTGGCCGCTGTGGCTTCGTATAAAATGAGCGCTGCTATCCAGAGATTGTCAGTTTGGTGTAAGTGTAAGCATTCCTGACTAGCAATTAGGAGGTACCGGGTTCGATTCCCGGGCTGGCAACTAATTTTTGGATAGTAGTTCTCATCGAATTTCCATCTAGCTTTTAACCCTGTTGTCAATGTCTGCAGTAGCAGAGGTCTTCGGGGTGATTTGCAGCATTTATTTGGGATTTTCGTTAAATAATAATTATGCTTAGTAAACAACTATTCTCATATATTGTTTATTTTTGTGTGTGGCACCACGGGCAAAAATGTTTTTCTCTTCTGTATCTTCTCAAAAGCCACGTGTTACATCCAAAAAGATACAGTAGGAGCTTCAATGTATCTCTCCATAAGCAACAGATGCTGTTAGGTATCTTCTCGGAAGCAACGTGTTGCATCCGAAAAGATACACAAGGAGCTTCAATGTATCTCTCCATAAGCAACAGATGCTGTTATGTATCTTCTCAAAAGCCACGTGTTACATCCGAAAAAATACACAAAGAGCTTCAATGTATCTTTCCATAAGCAACAGATGCTCTTCCGTATCTTCTTAAAAGCAACGTGTTGCATCCGAAAAGATACACAAGGAGCTGTTTGGAGCTACATCCTTTCAGCACAACACAGCCTGTCAGCTGACATTCGTTCAACATGCTGTTTCCATTGTTGGTGATACGTTGCAACTCTCTCATTCATGAGGAATCTCTGTGTGTAGGGAGCTTCCTCCATCTAGGGATCTAGGGTCTCTGAAGCCTGATGTTTTTGCAGAGCCGTGAATATTACCCCGCCAACAATTATACCTTGCCTATATACCGTTTCAAAGGCATGGAGTCAAAGCTACAGGACTCGATTTTTGCACGCATCGATTTTTGGACGTACGATATTTTTCCGTCCTTATGAATTCTATCAAATTAAACGGGACTTGACAAACATCATCTGTTTGATCTCATCTGAATAATCTACTATAGTAAGGTCCACGTTATAATGGCAGTGGAAAAAGATAGGAGAACAACGTTGCCGACCCCTTGTCTTGTCAATGCCTTCTATAGACGGTAGCTGATACAGATTTATTGATGTAATATTAACTGTTCATTCATGCTTGAAATAATCAATTATCCTACTAGTAGTTCTGTGAACAGTAGACCTCACGCAGTATTCTCATCCACAAGTACCTGATTGAAACTATAGACCTTATGGAAATACAGCAATAGACTGGCTTCTCCACACATCTGCGTAATCACTTGTCAGCTGATTTATGATGAATAATTCTATAGTCTGATTTTTACTCTAATATATGAAGGTGGCTCCTTTTTCTTTTTATATTATCCTTGAAATGAAAATTTTCTCCAATAACCTTGAATATACGTCGACACGCAATTGAAAAGGAAATTTCAAATTTCATGAAAATCTATTACTGGGTTTCGCCGTAAATACGCAACTTATATACATTTAAACATTCAAACATTTGAACATTCGAACATTAAGAGAAATGTCAAACCGTCGACTTGAATCTAAAACCTCACTTCGCTCGGTCAATTATATTGAGCGAGCAATTTCTGTATATCTGGTTATCTGGTTATTTTTATATCTGATTATTTATGTTCAAGAGTCTCGAAAACGGCTCTAACGATTTTCACGAAATTTGGAACATGGTAGGTTTATGATATAAAAATTCGATTGCACTAGGTCTCATCCTTGGGAAAACTCGCTGAATGACATTAAAAGGATAATTCATCCTTGGCTGAAACAGCTGAGGCTTTCGTCGTCTGTAGATAGTAAAAAGTGAGCGAGTGATTCTGAGGGAAATCAAAATATCGCATCCCCGAAATTCACAAGCTGATGTATAGCCAGCTGTAAAATATAAACACGATCATTTTAGAGAATTGTGTTCTGTTTATCAGTGAATAAAAATTAATCTCTGATTGTGTGTTAGTTTGTTTGTTTGTTAGTTTGTTTGTTTTTCCCTATAGAATTGAAAACTACTTGACATAACGGCATGAAACTTTGGGAATAGGTTGTGTGAATATTGGGGATGGTTTCTGACCAGAAATTTTAATAGGGGGGGCTAGTGATAATTATATATTAATCCATTTTACAGACGTTTTCGAAATTGTCGGCCGAGCTGGTAATAATGTTGTTATAATTGACCGAGCGAAGTGAGGTCTAAGATTCAAGTCGACGGTTTGGCATTTCTCTTAATGTTTAAATGATTAAATTTTTAGTGAAGAGGAGGAGGGGGAAGAGGAGGAGGAGGAGGATCGGAGGGAGAAGGAGGAAGAGGTGGAGAAGCAGGAGGAGGAGGAGGAGAAGGAGGAGGAGAGGAGGAGGATCGGAGGAATAAGGAGAAAGAGGAGGAGAAGCAGAAGGAGAAGGAGGAGGAGGAGGAGAAGGAAGAAGTGAAGCAAGAGCGGAATGAGAAGGAATAAGTTGAAATGATAATGAAGAAGTGGCGGAGGAGAAGTAGGAGGAGGAGGAGGAGAGTGAAAGGTTGAGGAGGAGGAGGAGGAGAAGGAGTAAGAATGAAGCATATAACCAACAACTGCTTACTAAGTGGCCTCATAGCTGCAAGTCGAATGATGAATGAAATTTCCATTCCATATCCTCCAGCGCCCCCTTAATTCAGGGGTAACCACCCCACACCCCACACAACTCGAGGGTAGCTCAAGCCCCAAAACTCTATTCTGAATACTTCCTTAGCGGTCTCGATTTTCAGAAACCCCAAATTCTTGAGCATCCTTAAGGATCGGATGTAATTTTATTTTCGTTAAGCTCTGTGTGCGATCAAGGAGGGTTGCCCGCCCTGTGTGGGCACAACTCTATTTCCCCACTTATGGTGTTACTCCTAATTTGAGGTCTTGGTAGGGGGAGACGCCTCACTGGTAGAGAAGGAGAAGAATATGGGAGGTAGAAGAAGAAGAAGTAGTTGGAGAAACAGTGAAAGGAGATGCAAAAGGAAGTGGTGAAGAAGGAATGGTGGGAGGAAGAGGAGTAAGATTTGGTGGGGGACGAAGGGTAGATGAGGAATGGAGGAAGAAGGGAGAGAAGGAGAATGAAAAAGAGAAGGAGAGGATGGGGAAGAAGAAGAGGATAAAAATAACGTGGATAAGAAGGAGGAGAAGAGGAAGAAGAAAAAGGAGGAGAAGAAGAAGAAGGAGAAGGAGAAGAAGAAGAAGAAGGAGAAGAAGAAGGAGAAGAAGGAGGAGAAGAAGAAGAAGAAGAAGATGGAGAAGATGAAGGAGAAGATGAAGGAGAAGATGAAGGAGAAGAAGAAGAAGGAGAAGAAGAAGGAGAAGAAGAAGAAGAAGAAGAAGGAGAAGAAGAAGAATTAGAAAGAGGAGAAGAAGTTGGAGAAGAAGAAGAAAAAGAAGGTGAATGAGAAAGAGAAGAAGAGGATGGGGGAGAAGAAGAGTATACATTATGAGGAGGATAAGAAGGGATGGAGGAGGAGGAGGAGGTGTAGAAGAAGAAGAAGAAGAAGAAGAAGAAGAAAGAAGAAGAAGAAGAAGAAGAAGAAGGAGAAGAAGTAGAAGAAGAAGAAGAAAAAGAAGGAGAATGATAAAGAGAAAAAGAGGATGGAGGAGAAGAATAGGATAAATAATAAGGAGGATAAGGAGGAGGAGGAGGAGGAGGAGGAGGAGAGGGGAGGAGGAGCAGGAGCAGGAGAAGGAGAAGAATGAGAGAGCATTGAGAAGGAAAGTAGATGGAATAAGGGAAGGAGAATAAGATGAAGAATAAGACAGCGGACGAGGAGAAGAAGAAGAAGAAGAAGAAGAAAAAGACGAGGAGGAGGAGAAGAAGAAGAAGAGAAATGAGAAGGATAAGGAGGAGGCGGATAAGAATGGGAAGGAAAGGGGAAGCAGAGGGAATGAGGGAAGAAGAAGTAGGGGAAAATTGTGGAATAGTGAAGAAGTAGATGGATGAAGAGTGGATGATGAAGCAAAAGGAAGAGGAGAAGGAGGAATAGAGAAGGAGGAGGAGTAGAAGGAGGAAGTAGAGGGAGAAGTAGTGGAAGAAGACGAAGCAGAGAAGGAAAAAGTAGAAGAGGGACAAGCAGAGAAGGTGAAGGAGGAGAAGAAGAAAGAAGAAGAAGAAGAAAGAAGAAGAAAAGAAGAAAAAGAAAAGAAGAATAAGAAGAAACAAAGAAGAAGAAGAAGAAGAAGAAGAAGAGAAGAAGAAAGAAGAAGAAGAAGAAGAAGAATAAGAAGAATAAGAAGAAAGAAGAAGAAGAAGAAGAAGGAAGAAGAGTAGAAGAAGAAGAAGAAGAAGAAGAAGAAGAAGGAGAAGAAGAAGAAGAAGAAGAAGAACAAGAACAAGAGCAAGAACAAGAAGAAGAAAAAAAGAAAGATAGAGAAAGAGAGTAGAAGCAGCCCTCAGCCGCTAGCTATATTCAAAATGCAATCGTCGGCTTTTAGTGATTTTTTTTTCAGTAACTGCGAGTCAGCAGATCTCTTAGCCCCCCTAGTTAGGGTGAAGCATTTTGAATTTTGGCTTTTGTGCGATTTCGAATTCTATTTGACGGTTTTCGAAGGGTTGATCAACACTGATCCAAGATGCTGAAGGGACAGATGATGTTTGTTATAATGCAAATTTTCTCATGCAAAAGCGAAGCTGAAAAAGAGGAAAACTGAAAATAGTGAAACTTTTATCGCAGAATCTTCCATTGATTGATTGATTGATTGAGTACTTATTTATGTAGATTACAACAATATATACTGGCTTATACACTTATATACAATAGCTTACAATACAGCAACATTATAGATAAATTTACATAATATAGACTAAGAAAATAATTATTGAACTGTATATGATATGAAAAAGCAATTTGTAATATAATAACTATAGATAATAATCATATTGTTATGCATACTCGCTTCGCTCGCCATATCCGTCTAGCCAGGGGGCTCCCCCCCCTGTAAAATGGGGCTCGCTTCGCTCGCCTGCATTTTTCATTTGAGCATTTTTATCATATGTTAGGACGATCCAGTTGGGGGTCCAGACTAAACGTCTGGCTAAACGGATGGCGAGCGAAGCGAGCCTGATGGCTTTTCCCAGGAATACCTCTGATTGAAGTAGCAGTGCCCAATCAATTTTTCCGCGATAAATGCATTTCAATCTTCAACTTGGTGCCAACCTAACAAAGTCAAATCAACTTGCCAACCTCACAAAATGTTTAATTTAGTTGTCAGTTAACAACTGTTTCGAAGAGGTACTCTATCTAGATTATAGTTCCATAGTAATATATGATATGGAAATTTCAATTATAATTAAGAGATTGGGAGAAGAAGAATATACATGCTGAAAGACGAACTTTAAACCCTTAAAAACCACCCTTAGAGTTAATTTTTTTTTCTAATCCGTTCTTAGTGCGCCTCTCAAGGGCCAACTGAACATACCTACCAAATTTGAACGTTTTTGGTCCGGTAGATTTTTAGTTATGCGAGTGAGTGAGTGAGTCAGTGAGTGAGTGCCATTTCGCTTTTATATATATATATATAGACTAGCCGTCAGGCTCGCTTCGCTCGCCATATCCGTCTAGCAAGGGGGCTCCGCCCCCTGGACCCCCGACTGAATGATAATCAGACAAGAATGAGATCAGCAGGTCATTTGAGCATTTTTATCATATGTTAGGACAATCCAGTCGGGGGTCCAGACTAAATGTCCGGCTAAACGGATATGGCGAGCAAAGCGAGCCTCACGGCTAGTAATATAATATTCCCAGGAATAGCTCTTATTGAAATAGCAGTGCCCAATCAATTTTTCCGCGATAATTGCATTTCAATCTTCAACTTGGAGCCAACCTAACAAAGTCAACTCAACTTAATGCCAACCTGACAATATTATTAATTTAGTTGCCAGTTAACAACTGTTTCGAAGAGGTACTCTCTCTAGATTATAGTTCTATAGTAATATATGATATGGAAATTTCAATTATAATTAATAGATTGGGAGAAGAAGAATCTTCTTCTCATGCTAAAAGACGAACTTTAAACCCTTAAAAACCACCTTTAGAGTTAATTTTTTTTCAAATCCGTTCTTAGTGCGCCTCTAAAGGGCCAACTGAACATACCTACCAAATTTGAACGTTTTTGGTCCGGTAGATATTTAGTTTCGCGAGTGAGTGAGTCAGTCAGTGGGTGAGTGCCATTTCGCTTTTATATATATAGATAGCTTAAAAGACAGCAAAATTATAGATGAATTTACAAAATATAAATAAATAAAATAATTATTGAGCTGTATATTGTCACGTTATTATTTATATTTAAATAACGATTAGCCTCCTGCTTGGCATCAGTCGGTAAAGCATGAGATTTGATATAATTATATAATTAGGTCGTGGTTTTCAAATAGTATTCAGTCTTAAAAAATCTTGATAGGCCTAGATTGGGCTTCTCCTATAACTCTTGTAATTCAATAAATATAAATATATAAATATGATACTTATACTATAGTGTTGAGGAATAAAAAATAAATTGCACACCATGACGTTTCATACATATATTAAACAAATAATGCAAAAATAGATCGAGGCAAAAAATATAAAGAGCGATAAAAAATATAATATAAAAATAGAACATAATTGAATCAATAAAATATCACAGGCTAAATTCTATATTCTAGATTTATGGCACGAATCATTACCATGTGCCTTTATCTTAAATCGTATGCATTCTTTTGCATGTAGTTGCGATATGCGCTTGCTAATACTTGTCGACTTAGACAATTCAATTAAAAATGTTGTGCTTTAAGATCAGCTTGATAAATTAGCCACTAATAATCCAAATATATATATATTAAAATCTCTAGTACTTAGTAGATTTCTTTGTATCGAATATATATTTTTATCTCAGGGTGCAAGATTCGGCACCTGACGGAATAAGTAGAGCCATTCATCTAGTGAATTAGAGCTATAATAAATTATCGCAAATTGTATTGCAAAAAATTAAATATCATATGCATATGTTTTTATAGCCTAGATTTTGTACTTCTTTGATTTAATAGAAATTTCTGAAATATTGATCTATATTTTTCCTTCAATAAAATACCTTTAATACTAAATTTTACTTGCGCAAGTATTACTCTTATTAATTTCTTAATTTATAATAAAAACCCTTTCGACGAGCTAGCTTTGATTATTAGATTAATTCGAAGCACTAGGGCGCCCATCACTAATTCAAATTTATCACTCACGTGTCGAAAATCTTCTTGTAAGCCGCCGATGTCGATCCAACTCCATGTGGTCCGGGAATATGGTAGCCGGAATCGTCTCCTCCAAGGGGTTATAAATTTATTTAAAAAATGAAAATGACTTCCGCTTCACAATAGCATCACGAAGTCTTTTAAGAAATTTAATAATTTAATTTAACTTTAACTTTTACAAAATCATTATCAAGGTACTACGCTCTAAAATATTTGGGGTCCTCTCCTGGTGGCATTTGGTTGGCGAGTGATGGTTCTCCTTTCTCAAGTTTTACAGATCCTATTTCCGACTTTCAAATTAGCATAAAATTTAAATATCTTAGTCCTCCGCCATTTAGGTTCAAGTAGATCTTACAAAAAATGCAAAATATTACTTAGATTGTATGATTAATAATTTCTTTGCTTTCGAGCCATATCGATAACATAGACTATACAACAATTCAACATAGATTCCGAACATTTATAGAAATATATATAAATATTTTTGAATTGGCCTACAATTGCCGCCTATTAACTGCCGTTTTACTATTGGTGCATGCAAATTTTATTCGGTATTCATGCGCCTGGTACCTCTTATTCCTGAATACATTAATTATTTTTATTTGGTTTTTTATTTATGCTCTTTACATGCTAGCTAATATTCTATACATTAATATTAATTCCATGCTACCTAATAATTAGCCACGTGATCAGGTTTTTTTCACATTGCACACCATCTGATTGCAATAAAGCTCTGCCAAGGGGTTTTGGTCAGATTCTACGTTTCTCGGTTTGATCGATCTCTAGGTCACCGATCCGTGAATACATGTACATAACCTCAATCTTCAAATATTTTATATAATAATCTATTTATGAGCAATAAAATTCCTTCAAATCCTTTTTAGGTTTTTGTACCATTTAGCCAGAACAAGATGATGCTATCTAATCTTAGTTATTATCTATTTGGCGATATTAGCCAGTTACTTTATTTTCAGACCTATTACTGTTTCTGTTAGGGCTTTTTATCTACCCAGATTTTAATACTTTACAATATGATATGAAAAAATCAATCTGTAATAATTAAAGATAAAGATATTGTAATTGTAAAGATATTAAAGATAATTAAGATATTGTAATGCATGTACATCATAAATTGGCGGAGCTTTGGATATATCAATGCCCATATTCCGGAATAGTTATTTGTGCAACTAGTGCGCAAAGTGACAGTTTGCTGCACCGAAAGAAACGTTTACGCCCGAGCCGTAGGCGAGGGCGGAATGGTTTGTTGAGTGCAGCAGAGGAACTTTGCGCACGTATTTCACATTAAGTTTTTCCTACAGTTACCATTGAATATGAAAAGTGGGTAATTATGGGTAAAATTGCCTCAAATCCATCAAATGTTTTTCTGTGTAATTTTATTATTGATAAAAACCTTAATCCTAAAATCCTAAAGTCCTCGTTGTCCTTGGTTATAATATATAATGAATAATAATTAGCGCGTTGTGCTTGGTTGCACCTCTGCTCACTATAGCAGCCACAGCAGTCACTGTTACCAACTTCATTTTGATTTTGCTGCACTGTTGCTCCATATAACCTACTAAGTATTTTGCGTTGCCATGTTGCAAATCTGGAGTGCAGAAAAATTTTTCCCGCACTAGAGCGGAAAAGTGATTCTTTGCGTTCTGTAATCAGTGCAGCAATGGCCACTTTTCAACGTAACTGTAGGAAAAGAATATTCCATGACATAGAAATAGATCTGAATTAGATTAGATGAATCAAATGAAGGTAGCCTTATTCCAGTTAAATCAATTTTTGTCCGTACGATATTTTGCCCTCCTAACAAATTCCATAGTGAGGTCCACGTTAAAATGGCAATGTTTGATTAGCAGTGGTATTGCTATCCTTGTCTGTCATTCAACAAAGCTAATAGCGCCATCTCTATCTCGCTTTGCTCTGTTGCTAGATCGTCTTTCAACAATGTAGAATTATTAATCAATTGAAAAAATATATCATCCTAATCATGTAAATTCATTATGATCCAATTGAAAAATCTAATTTCTTGCTTAATAGAATAATATCGGGGGACCCGAGTTTCGCTCGTTATTTTTATCCATACTAGCTTACCTGGCGAACTCCGTACCGCCAAAAAGTCAATGTATCTCATGTCACACTTGACTTTATTTGGTGAGTGATGAGATTTATCTGACAATCAACATTTTCATTCACATACTAATATCATAGAGAAACATTAGCGTAAGTATAAATCCCATGGTATAGGGAATTTATGTCGCAACTTTTACTGTTATCTCAAGCCGATTACTGTCGATTATTGTCAATTTTTAATGTTTTGTTGGGGTGAGAGTCTATGAACGGCACAATATGAGAGACTACCAGCGTCACACAGCTTCATGGGAAAGAACTAAGTGAACTATCAGCTTGAGATAACAGTAAAAGTTGCGACATAAACGCCCTATACCATGGGATATCTACTTATGCTATCGTTTCTCTATGCTAATACGGACTTCCTATGTGCTTAGAACTACCGTTTTTATACCAGTAGACAATTTTTCCGAGTGTTTATTACAGCTGGTAAGTTTAAATAATAAATCATACTGGTAGTTCTGTGAACAGTAAACCTCACGCAGTATTCTCATTCACAAGTACCTGATTGAAACTAGAGACCTTATGGAAATACAGCAATAGACTGGCTCCTCCACACATCTGTGTAATCACTTGTCAGCTGATTTATGATGAATAATTCTATAGTCTGATTTTTACTCTAATATTGGCGTATGAAGGAGGCTCCTTTTCCCTTTATATTATCCCAGAAATGCAAAATTTCCAAAAACATTGTATATACGTCGATGCGCAATAAAAAAATCTGGTGTGGTACACTCACACAACTTTCCTTGCTCATATTCGAAACTACGATCAGACTTTTGTATATGTGTATATATAATTGTTTTCAGAGTACTTTTTCCTTTGTGTAAATTGTGAAATTCAATGATTTTTTTAGTCGTCATTTTTTTAAAGTCGTCAAAACAGCTGTTCTACAGATGAAATATCTCGACTATGTGTTCTTTTTATGAACTGCGCTACCTACCTACCTCATGCACGAGAAGGAGGTTACAAAGTCCATTTCTCAAGGATGGGTGGACCCCCCATTAGTTTCCCAGAAAGGAGACTCATGCCAGTTAATAGAGCTGATAAATAACTATACAGAGTATGAATTTGAAAAAAAATCGGTCAAGTTATTTTGAAAAAATCGTGAAAAACATGGTTTTTTAGTAATTACCCGCCATTTTTCTCAAGAATATTACGGAGCTCCTGCAATTTTCCAAGGAAAAACTCATGTCATTTGATAGGACTTATGAATAGCTACCCATGGCTTGAATTTGAAGAAAATCGTTAGAGCCGTTTTCGAGAAAACCGTGAAAAACCTGGTTTTTGGTCATTATCCGCCATTTTTCTCAAGAATATTACGGAGCTCATGGAATTTTCCCAGTAATGAGACTCATGCCGTTGATAGTGCTTATGAATATCTATCCATGGTATGAATTTGAAGTAAATCGTTAGAGAAGTTTCCGAGAAAACGGTGAAAAACATGGATTTTTAGTCATTATCCGCCATTTTTCTCAAGAATATTACGGAGCTCCTGAAATTTTCCCAGAAATGAAACTCATGCCAGTTGATAGGGCTTAAAAATAGCTATCCATGGTATAAATTTGAAGAAAATCGTTGGAGCCGTTTTCGAGAAAACCGTGAAAAACATGGTTTTTTAGTAATTTTCCGCCATTTTTCTCAAGAATATTACGGAGCTCCTGAAATTTTCCCAGAAATGAGACTTATGC
>NC_052512.1:41131332-41184724 GCF_014356525.2 Nilaparvata lugens
CCCCAATCATTTTGAAGAATTGTGTTCTGTAATCAATACATAAATAACGAGAGAAGGTGATGCCCCAAAATTAATTATTATTCAACGAAAATCCCAATTGAATGCTGTAATCCCCCCGAAGACTTCTGCTACTGCAAATATTGACAACAGGGTAAACAGCTAGATGGAAATTCGATGAGCGCTACTATTCAAAAATTATTTGTCAGCCCGGGAATCGAATCCAGTACCTACTAGTTGCCGGTCAGGAATGCTTACCCTTACACCAAACTGGCAATCTCTGGATAACAGCGCTCATTTTATGCAAACCTTCAGTGGCCAGCTAGTCTACAGATGAAAATAAAATGGAAGTTGCATTTTTGTTGAAATTCTAATAAATTAAAAATTATTATCAACAAACGTTAGGTCATGTCAGAGGCCCTGAAATTGATCAGTTGCGACCTGAAAACTCTGACACCAGACCTGAGCCAGCCTGGTCACACGATATTATTATTATTATTATTTATGAACAAACAAAAATCACACGAGCAGTCGCGTTGTATTTTGTACAACATCCAATTTTTCAATTGTTATTTACTCTGTTTACTATCAAAACATATTAGTTGATTGTATAATTACATTTTCCATCTTCATGGACTATTTTATGCCTATGAACATTTGGATGATTACTATTATTTTCATAGCCCAATAAGGTACATCAAGCAAAGCCATCAATTCTGTGTTATTGGTTCGTTTACAGTCCCCGTATACAGTCTTTCCCTATTTTATGCACTGTGGCGACTAAATGGCACATTAAGAACATGAACAAGAACAAGAACAAGAACATGGAACATGGAACATGGAGCAAGGAACAAGGAACAAGAACAAGAACAAGAACAAGAACAAGAACGAGAACAAGAACAAGAACATGGAACATGGAACGTGGAACGTGGAACGTGGAACAAAAAACAAGAACAAGAACAAGAACGAGAACAAGAACAAGGAACAAGGAACAAGGAACAAGAACAAGAACCAGAACGAGAACGAGAACGAGAACAAGAATTGAAACTACAACTAGAACTAGAACAAGAACAAGAACGAGAACAAGAACAAGGAACAAGGAACAAGGAACAAGGAACAAGGAACAAGGAACAAGAACAAGAACCAGAACGAGAACAAGAACAAGAACAAGAACGAGAACAAGAACAAGAACATGGAACATGGAACGTGGAACGTGGAACGTGGAACAAGGAACAAGAACAAGAACAAGAACGAGAACAAGAACAAGGAACGAGGAACAAGAACAAGAACCAGAACGAGAACGAGAACAAGAACAAGAATTGAAACTACAACTAGAACTAGAACAAGAACAAGAACAAGAATTAGAACAAGAACAAGGACCAGGAACAAGGAACAAGAACAAGGAACAAGAACAAGAACCAGAACGAGAACAGACAAGAACAAGAACGAGAACAAGAACAAGAACATGGAACATGGAACGTGGAACGTGGAACGTGGACAAGGAACAAGAACAAGAACAAGAACGAGAACAAGAACAAGGAACGAGGAACAAGAACAAGAACCAGAACGAGAACGAGAACAAGAACAAGAATTGAAACTACAACTAGAACTAGAACAAGAACAAGAACAAGAATTAGAACAAGAACAAGAACAAGGAACAAGGAACAAGAACAAGAACGAGAACAAGAACAAGGAACAAGGAACAAGGAACAAGAACAAGAACATGAACAAGAATTAGAACTACAACTAGAACTAGAACTAGAACAAGAACAAGAACGAGAACAAGGAACAAGGAGCAAGAACAAGAACAAGAACATGAAAAAGAATTAGAACTACAACTAGAACTAGAACTAGAACAAGAACAAGAACAAGAATTAGAACAAGAACAAGGAACAAGGGACAAGAAGAAGAACAAGGAACAAGGAACAAGAACAAGAACGAGAACAAGAACAAGAACAAGATTTAGAACTACAACTAGAACTAGAACAAGAACAAGATTTAGAACTACAACTAGAACTAGAACAAGAACAAGATTTAGAACAAGAACAAGGAACAAAAAACAAGAACAAGAAGAAGAAGAAGAAGAAGAAGAAGAAGAAGAAGAAGAAGAAGAAGAAGAAGAAGAGAAGAAGAAGAAGAAGAAGAAGAGAAGAAGAGAAGAAGAAGAAGAAGAAGAAGAAGAAGAAGAAGAAGAAGAGCAGAAGAAGAAGAGAAGAAAAGAAGAAGAAGAAGAAGAAGAAGAAGAAGAAGAAGAAGAAGAAGACGAAGACGACGAAGAAGAAGAAGAAGAAGAAGAGGAAGAAGAAGAAGAAGTAGATTGATTTGATTGATTACTTTATTTATGTAGATTACAATATATACTGGCTTATACACTTATATACAATAGCTTACAATACAGCAAAATTATAGATGAATTTACATAATATAGACCAAGGAAATAATTATTGAACTGTATATGATATGAGAGAAGCAATTTGTAACATAATAACTATAGATAATTATATTGTAATGCATGTACATAAATTGGCGGAGCTTTGGACATATCAATGTCCATTCTTCGGAAACAATATTCAAAATATCCTCCCCACTAACTCTCTACCAAAGGGAAGAAGGGAAGAAGAAGAAGAAGAAGAAGAAGTAGAAGAAGTAGAAGAAGAAGAAGAAGAAGAAGAAGAAGAAGAAGAAGATGAAGTAGAAGAAGAAGAAAAGGAGGCTGGAGTGACTGTGAAGTTAGTATATTGGTATTAATGGAGATAAATGTTTGGCCTCAAGGGTATACAACCGCCACACAGCGAATATAGGAAGTGCTCAATCTATATTTATACAAAGAGGGTGGGATATGTAAGTTATCTTCTGAGGGTGTAAGATCTCCATCCCCAAGATGTTCTCTGCTGAGTGCCGAGGGTGAACCCAGCACAACTCATTTGTGTCAAAGTTGTATTTGCGCACATAAACTTTACTCAACATGTCAACATAAAATGGGATAAATTATTATTGGATCTACCCAAACTCCGCAACCTTCTCGGCTAAGAACTTCTTGGATACAAGTTGGGTCACATTTTCCGAAAAGAAATTCTTCAGAACGAACTTGGCCAGGAACGCTTTTAGTGTATCTTAACATAGGCAACAGATGCTCTCTTTTATCTTCTCGAAAGCAACGTGTTGCATCCGAAAAGATACAAGAAGAGCTTTGATGTATCTTTCCATAAGCAACAGATGCTCTCTTGTATCCTCTCAGAAGCAACGTGTTGCATCCGAAATGATACAAGAAGAGCTTTCAAGTATCTTTCCATAAGCAACAGATGCTCTTTTTTATCTTCTCAAAAGCAACGTGTTCCATTCAGAAAGATACAAGAAGAGCTTTGATGTATATTCCCATAAGCAACAGATGCCCTCTGGTATCTTCTCAGAAGCAACGTGTCGCATCCGAAAAGATACACAAGGAGCTCTAATGTATCTTTCCATAAGCTACAGATGCTCTTTTTTATCTTTCCAGAAGCAACGTGTTGCATCCGAAAAGATACAAGAAGAGCTTTAATGTATCTTCCCATAAGCAACAGATGCTCTCTTGTATCTTCTCAGAAGCAACGTGCTGCATCCGAAAAGATACACAAGGAGCTCTAATGTATTTTTCCATAAGCTACAGATGCTCTTTTTTATCTTTCCAGAAGCAACATGTTGCATCCGAAAAGATACAAGAAGAGCTTTAATGTATCTTCCCATAAGCAACAGATGCTCTCTTGTATCTTCTCAGAAGCAACGTGCTGCATCCGAAAAGATACACAAGGAGCTCTAATGTATCTTTCCATAAGCTACAGATGCTCTTTTTTATCTTTCCAGAAGCAACGTGTTGCATCCGAAAAGATACAAGAAGAGCTTTGATGTATCTTCCCATAAGCAACAGATGCTCTCTGGTATCTTCTCAGAAGCAACGTGTCGCATCCGAAAAGATACACAAGGAGCACTAATGTATGTTTCCATAAGCAACAGATGCTCCCTTGTATCTTCTCAGAAGCAACGTGCTGCATCCGAAAAGATACACAAGGAGCTCTAATGTATCTTTCCATAAGCAACAGATGCTCTCTTGTATCTCCTCAAAAGCAACGTGTCGCATCCGAAAAGATACAAGAAGAGCTTTAATGTTTCTTCCCATAAGCAACAGATGCTCTCTGGTATCTTCTCAGAAGCAACGTGTCGCATCCGAAAAGATACACAAGGCGCTGTTATGTATCTTTACATAAGCAACAGATGCTCTTTTTTATCTTCTCAGAAGGAACGTGTCGCATCCGGAAAGATTACAAGAAGAGCTTTAATGTATCTTTCCATAAGCAACAGATGCTCTTTTTTATCTTTTCAGAAGCAACGTGTTGCATCCGAAAAGATACACAAGGAGCTCTATAGTGAGGTACACGTTATATTGACAGTATTTGCTAAACTTTGGAATTGCTATCCTTGTGTATCATTGGTCAAAGCCGGTGGTACTATCCTTTTCTAGGTCCACAACGATGTCAATTATGTTTTTGACAGTGTAGAAATATAATTAATCAATGCAGAGGATCGGCATCCCTATTCTCCTATCTTTATCCACTGTCATTATAACGTGGACCTCAATATAGTTGCTATTAAGCCGGGTCCAGACGCTCCAGTTTAGCTTCAGTCTTTTGCTCAAGCAAAAGTCGGAGCATGTAAGTCGTTGCGTCTGGACGATAAAACGGATCGGACGGTCTTCAAGTTTAAGTCGTCAAACTTAAAATGAATCGGCCGGCAATCTTTCTCCATCAAACCGTCCGTCTTCTGCCTATCCATCAAAACCTAAATCGCGTAAAAATTGGAGATAGAGAAATTGTGATTTCAGATTCGGATTCAGCGCCCTCAAATTAATTAAATGCCTTGCATATAAACAGAAGTTGCTCGTTCAATAGTATAGGATAAATAATAAAAAGTAATTTGATCAGCTGTTCAGCACACTTGGAATTTGGACAATATATGAATGTCAAAAATGCTTGTCGTCGTCGACTGCGGAAGTTCACGCACTAACGAAAATGCAAATTTGTTCATGGATTTTTTGATCATCTGATCCATTAGGCTAGTTTGACACTCATTAGGTTCGTTTCGTTTTCGGTAAATTCCGATAAGTGTGAAACGGTAAGTCGGTTTGAATTCGGTACCGAATAGCAACCGCATAGAACCGAACGCCCACTTGACACTAATAAATTCCATAAGGTTCAAATTTGTTTCTAGCAAAGGCTATTTTCACACACATTCGGTTCGGTTCGGTGTGCTTTAGGTTCGTTTTCGGCGAATTTCGATAAGTGTGAAACGGTAATTTGGTTTGAATTCGGTACCGAATAGCAACCGCATAGAACCGAACGCCCCCTCGAACCTAGGTTTTTAAACACGAATTGCTAGGGAAACAGGGAAAAACAAAGTCTTTTACACACGCTTGCCTTTTTTGTTTTTATTTCAACCTGATATCGTGATTATCTGCTTAAAAATTTTCCAAGTCAAAATCATATGGCCAATTTATTTATGTTAGTTCACAAGAACATTTTTTTCTCAATGAATAGTTTGCTAAAAAATATGAAGATATGAATTAAAACTCAGGGAGAATTTTCCACGAATATTACATGATTTCATCAATGGAGAGAAGAGATGAAGGTTATATACCATATTGTGTCAAAACAAGAAACAAATTTTCAATTTAAAAAAATAATCTCTCTGAATCTGAACATCCACAATTGACATAATCAAAAAGAACCTATTCATATAATTCACAATTTTTAATTAACTTTGAAATTTTGTTGCTCAAGAAATAACATCATTACAATTTAACACCAGCTGTTATATTTAATACCAGCATGGACTGTGAAAATCCAACACAGCTGTGTTTGAGAAGAAGATACCTTATTAGAGCCGTAGGAATTAAAACCTGATATGTATGAAAGCCTTATACGTTTTCGATAACGAACCTAACCGAACCGAAAACGTACCGAACCGAATGAAACCGAATGCGTGTGAAGCTAGCCTTACTCTAACGAATCATCCTCTAATCTTGTCTCCATCATTGATCATGTTTTGTAACAATTATCATCAATTTCTACCCCGGAAAATCCTCCCCTCCACACATTCACCTCCCTTTCTCCGAGAATGTTCAAGAAATAAATCGTTGTCGTCAGAAAATCAACTGCAATCTATACTCACAAGAATATCAATGCTGGGAAGAACAGAATAGAAATTGGAATTGACGAGTGTATATGGGACGTAGCAGAGAGTGTTGTTATCACCATCTATCTCGTACATCTTTGCATTGATTTTCTCTTTCTATCTTGCCATAAATCGGAAAGAAAGACAAGAGGGAGAAGTGAGAAGGTTATTTATTCTTCCCAGTTTATTGAGATATTTGCTTCAATCAAGGGAGGCGCCTCAGCTAATATTTTCTCCACTTCACTCCGATTTCCTATCCCCACTCCACCCCCTGTTCCATTTCCTCCATTTCCATCCCTCCTCTCACTCATCACCATTCTCTCCACTGCAGTTTCCCTCATGTTTCTTCTTCCTTCCATTTTTACTTTCCTTGCCCTATTACCATAGGTAAGAAATATATAAATATATAATAATATATATATATATATATATATATATATATATATATATATATATATATATATAATATATATATATACTATATATAACTATAATTATATACCATAGGTAAAAAATATATTACCTATGGTAATAGGGCGAGGAAAGTATTGCTTTCCGGAAAAAATTAGGTACCCCAATTTCTAAATTTCTATACGTTTCAAGGTCCCCTGAGTCCAAAAAAGTGGTTTTTGGGTATTGGTCTGTATGTGTGTGTGTGTGTGTAAAGCTGCGTACACATATACGCGCTTCCAACCCGCACCGAGCACGCTCGCCCCCTCGTACCGCCCTCGTCCACCATCGAACCACAGTCGCTCCACCCCCGCACCATCATGAACGTTACGGAGATGTTTAGATCATCTCGCGTTCCCCGGTCGAACCACTCTTGCTCGCCGGTCGATCATCAATCGCTCTGCTGGAGTGACGTTCGGTTGCGGAGCAGAGCGAAAGTCTGTACGCACCTTAAGAGTGTATGTGCGTCTGTGTACACGATTTCTCATCTCCCAATCTATACGTTTCAAGGTCCCCTGAGTCCAAAAAAGTGGTGTTTGGTTATTGGTCGGTATGTATGTATGTATGTATGTATGTGTGTGGTGTGTGTGTGTGTGTGTGTGTGTGGTGTGTGTGTGTGTGTGTGTGTGTGTTGTGTGTGTGTGTGTGTGTGTGCATGAGTGTATGTGCGTCTGTATACACGATATCTCATCTCCCAATCAACGGAATGACTTGAAATTTGAAAACGTAAGGTCCTTTCAATTTAAGGATCCGACACGAACAATTTCAATCAAATGCGATTCAAGATGGCGGCTAAAATTGCGAAAATGTTGTCAAAAACAGGGTTTTTCGCGATTTTTTCGAAAACGGCTCCAACGATTTTGATCAAATTTATACCTAGAATAGTCATTGATAAGCTCTATTAACTGCCACAAGTCTCATATCTGTAGAAATTTCTGGAGCTCCGTCCCATCTATGCAAAGTTTGATTTTAGTTTCTCAATCATCAGGCTTTGGATATAATTTGAACAAAACATTATAAGTTGAAAAGATTGAGCATGAAAATCTCTCCAATTAATGTTCAGTAACATTTTCACCTAAAATTGAAAATAAGCTCGAAATTCGAGAAAAATGTGATTATTCAATTGCAAACTGTTGATTCTATCAAATCATTCACTTTGAAGAGACAGCAGACTTCGTGTGTCTCCAGCGTTATTGTCCTGTCACCAGCTGGATTGGATCTTTGAATAGTAGACTTGAGATGCGCGTGAACACTAGCGTCAGGTGATAAATTTTAATAACATCAAGGAAAGTTGTGTGAGTGCGCTACACCAGATTTTTTTCTTTGCGATTGTCGTACCACTGGTTTGAGCACTACGCTTCCCCTAGCTTCTGTACTACAATCACAGTCTCTGTGACTTTGTAAACATCTGTATGATAGAAACATCTGATAAAAACACCCGAGGATGATACAAACATTTGATAGAAACACCCGAGTATGATAGAAACATCTGATAAAAACACCCGAGGATGATACAAACATCTGATAGAAACACCCGAGTATGATAGAAACATCTGATAAAAACACCCGAGGATGATACAAACATCTGATAGAAACACCCGAGTATGATAGAAACATCTGATAAAAACACCCGAGTATGATACAAACATCTGAAAACTGTTGCACTAATGCGCGTTTTCTCGAATGTAGTGTGAAAGTCTCTCTGCGTTAGTAGTAATATCGGGAACCGAGCTCCGCTATGAAGTACAAAAGCATGAAAAATTTATCTCGTAGAAGAGATTATAATAAAATTCATACAGATATGTTTTATCTAATCACAGTAAATTGAGATTAATTCCCAGAGGAATTGAAAAATTACCCTCACAAAGGCCCAGTTGCACAAAAGCCTTTTAAATTTCAATCCTGATTAACTTCACGTGAACCAAATCAGAGAAGAATATTTCAAAAAGATGGATCTACTGAATTAATCAGGATTGAAAATAACCCGGCTTTTTTGCAACCGGCACAAACCTGATTGAATAATCACAAAAGTTCAACAGCTGTGTCATAATTTTGACACAGTCCCACACACATGAACTCGCTCACTCACTTCCATCACAAACAGAACACGAAATAATCATTATCAACTGTTTTTTCAAAGATGGATAATGATTATCATTTTCATGTCCTTCAGCGAGTTTTCCCACGGATGAGACCTAGTGCTATCGAATCTTTATATCATAACCCACTATGTTCTGAATTTCGTGAGAATCGTTAGAGCCGTTTTCGAGATCCGGTGAAATACAAACATATAAACATCAAAACATCTATACAGCTGATCATCTGATCATATGAACATATAAACAGAAGTTGCTCGTTTAATAGTTTAGGATTGTTCTGTCGTTGTCGGTCCCACATCCCACATGCGATAGTGGTTCGTCTGCAACCGGCCTTATGATGAAGAAATATTACGGATAGTCTGATTAATAGAGTTTGGATTAATCATCGAATTGAGTTTGAAGCTATACAAGCTGAAGTCAATTAGCAAGCCGTGATTATCAATTAGCAGCAGCATTCATTCATTCATTTATAGTGCCGGTATCGGCTTCTCCGATCTACAATAACACTAATAATATCATTATCGATTACAATGTTGGTAATAATTAACACTAGAGAATTGGATTTGATGTAATCAGGAATATTCTAATGCTTATACTGTGCATGTTGAGGTGGGGAGATAGAATAGCGGGTGATTGGTTGGTGGAGAGAGGAAGCAATGGATAGGGCTTTGTGGAGAGGCAGACTAAGAGAAAGGAATGCCAACCCCAATTGAATGAGATGAGGCACAGCCAAAGAAGAAGAAGAAGAAGAAGAGAAGAAGAAGAAGAAGAAGAAGAAGAAGAAGAAGAAGAAGAAGAAGAAGAGAAGAGAAAGACGAAGAAGAAGAAGAAGAAGAAGAAGAAGAAGATAAGAAGAAGAAGAAGAAGAAGAAGAAGAAGAAGAAGAAGAAGAAGAAGAAAAGAAGAAGAAGAAGAAGAAGAAGAAGAAGAAGAAGAAGAAGAAGAAGAAGAAGAAGAAGAAGAAGAAGAAGAGAAGAAGAAGAGAAGAAGAAGAAGAAGAAGAAGAAGAAGAAGAAGAAGAAGAAGAAAAGAGAATAAGAAAAGAAGAAGAAGAGAAAGAGAAGAAGAAGAAGAAGAAGAAGAAGAAGAAGAGAAGAAGAAGAGAAGAAGAAGAAGAAGAAGAAGAAGAAGAGAAGAAGAAGAAGAAAAAGAAGAAGAAGAAGAAGAAGAAGAAGAAGAAGAAGAAGAAGAAGAAGAAGAAGAAGAAGAAGAAGAAGAGAAGAAGAAGAAGAAGAAGAAGAAGAAGAAGAAGAAGAAGAAGAAGAAGAAGAAGAAGACGAAGACGAAGAAGAATGATAATTTCGTCGTCTGTCGATAACAAATGCGTGTGCCTGTGTGGGAGAGAGACAGTATGTTCAGCTGTGTAATCAATCAGCTTATCTCACAAGAAATATCATCTAAACATTTTAATTGAGTTGATCAAAATAATCTGATTTGTTGACATGATACGGTATATCATTCTAAATTAGAGTATATCATAATATGCAAAGTTAATCATTATTTTACAGTTTTAAGTAATTAGTTAGTGCTATTTTGTTATTCAATTTGGCTTGTGAACAATCTTAATTAGAACTTTTCTGTTTTTTAATATTCTGACTCGAAATTGAATTAGATAGAATTGCTGTATCGGCAATATGTTTTGATGTTTACATGAGTTTGTGGATTTGATTGAAAATTTCAATATTTTTTGCAATTTTGAAGGAAGAGTTTTGTTTAGATTTGTATTTGAAAATTGATCAATCTGATAAATTCAAAATTTTAGTACATAAATTTTTTGGACTCAAAATTGTGTACGAATAATATTATCATTTAAGTTACGTAAGTAGCATAACCTTTAGACTGTGTATTCTAAATTAAGGTTTGAAACAGTTTTGGGCAAATGCCTGTTGTTTTTACCTGAATTGTATTTGCATATGAATAAATAAATAAATAAATAAATTGGACCTGAATTCAAGTGTATAACCAACCTTCTTCAAATGTGAAACATAACCTACTTTTTGGACCAATTTAGGCTAAAGTGCACGTCCAGTGCCAACATACCTGTCATCAAATTTTTGGTTGGGATCGAGTATGTTATTTTGAGCACAAAATCACAAAAATTAAACGGCGCTCACTATTGTTTTTAAAATAAACTAAGTTCAAAGTAGCACAACTTTACATGCATTTAACCTATAAGTAGCTAAGGTTAGGAAAAGCTGTTGGTTAGGAATACTTAGGTTAGGAAAAGCTTTGGGTTAGGAAAACTCAGATTAGGAATATCATAATTTGATGATTTAAATAATCAAAATGGCTGCTACTCATAGGTTAAA
Organism: Nilaparvata lugens; assembly: GCF_014356525.2. Taxonomy (NCBI): domain Eukaryota; kingdom Metazoa; phylum Arthropoda; class Insecta; order Hemiptera; family Delphacidae; genus Nilaparvata; species Nilaparvata lugens. The sequence goes on from NC_052512.1 coordinate 41,142,392, forward strand.
TGCATGTAAAATTGTGCTACTTAGAACTTAGTTTATTTAAAAAACAATAGTGAGCGCCGTTTAATTTTTGTGATTTTGTGCTCAAAATAACATACTAAATCGATCCCAACCAGAAAATTTAATGACAGGTATGTTGGCACTGGATGTGCACTTACACCCTAATTTATTATAGTGTATAAATCAAAATTCTGGGAAGAAACAGTTTTGGGCTATGCCTGTTGGTCCTTCCCCAATCATTTTGAAGAATTGTGTTCTGTGTATCAATAAATAAATAACGAGCGAAGCTTAGTGCCCCAATATTGATAAGTAATATCATAGAGAAACAATAGCATAAGTAGATATCCCATGGTATAGAGAAATTATGTCGCAACTTTTACTGTTATCCTAAGCTGATAGTTCACGTAGTTCTTTCCCAAAAAGCTGTGTGACGCTGGTAGTCTATCAAATTGTGCCGTTCATACACTCTCACCCCAACAAAACAGTAAAAATTGACAATAATCGACAGTAATCGGCTTGAGATAACAGTAAAAGCTGCGACATAAACGCCCTATACAATGGGATATCTACTTACGCTATTGTTTCTCTATGTTAATATTCCATTACAAGGATCTCTCCTTGGATAACATATTTTGCGCTGAAATTGATGAGGTGGTTTAAATTTGACACTCCGAGGTTAATTAACTTTAGTGATCATATTGGGGTTTGATGAGATGGCCTTTGGCAGGTTTTAAACCCCATCCCCCGTCATTTACCACACTCGAAATTAGAAGTGACCCCTTAATCATGAACCTGTAATAATGATTAAATTAGATCAGGTTAATTAAACTGAAGAGGAAGTCATTAGGTTTTGATAGGTTTAGCTTCCTCCCACAGCTACCAACCTTCAACGATGATTGGCCGTTGGATTTGATCATTATTATAATCGCTATTAGGTTGGCTGCCCTGCGGAGAACTGTTCTGGATATTATGACCTATCATCATAATTATAATTAGTGTCAGCTACAGGTATGATATTGGCCTCCACTTTTCACAATAAATTATTATATAGATTATCTCTGTGTGAATACTTTCGAATTTTGTGATCCATCTGAATTTCATAGGGGTATTCACAATGTTGGAGTTAACTGGCTAAATCGAGCTATTCGCTAACACCGAGCTATTTGTGAACCAATACAATATAATGGGTTAAATTTTACCTATGAATTCGATTTAGAATGATATACTATGTTTGCTAAATATTTGTTAATATACTATGTACTATTCTACACTAGAATTTATTCTGTATTAACTACTACTCACATTTTGTGTTAATTTTTTTGTGTAGTTGAGAAGTTGATATTGTGGTAATTATTCATATTGAATGAAAAAGACTAAGAAATTGTCAAAAAACCTCTGATTTATTGTTAATTAGAAAGACCGGTTTCGGTTATTACACCATTGTCAATCTCTGATAAACTAGTTTATCAACGTAACCCTATAGCATTGATTAAAGACCGGTTTCGGTTATTACACCATTGTCAATCTCTGATAAACTAGTTTATCAACGTAACCCTATAGCATTAATTAAAGACCGGTTTCGGTTATTACACCATTGTCAATCTCTTACTAGTTTATCAGAGATTGACAATGGTGTAATAACCGAAACCGGTCTTTCTAATTAACAATAAATCAGAGGTTTTTTGACAATTTCTTAGTCTTTTTCATTCAATCTGTGTTAATCAATGCTATGGTGGTACGTTAGAAAAAAATTAACAGACGAGATAGCAAATAGCGCAGGTTTGAGTCCCCTAACTCTAGCTATCTCTGTTAAAACGGCAGCCATAAGTTTATAATATCTTTTTTGAGTTATAATAAATTTTGAGTTACACAAAATATCCGCTTGGAGTTGACTTATAGCAAGGTAATGACACAATCATTACCTTATAGCTAAATACAGGTCATGACACAATCCCGTGATGCATTGCAAAATCGCCATTTTATGGGGTTCTAGTTCACCAATTTTCAAATTCATCAGCTGTTATCATTATGGATTGAACAACATGGTGTGTTTTTCTGTTATATTGTTCAAGGAATATTGCTTGGCTTTGAATTGTAATAGTATATTTCGCACCTAGGGCCCAAAATGAGACTTTTCCGGCTTGAAATCGGTTTTCAAGTCCGAGGCCGTAAGCCGAGGACTAGGAAAGATTGAGAGCCGGAAATAGTTATTTGTGCAACTAGTGCGCAAAGTGACAGTTTGCTGCACCGAAAGAAACGTTTACGCCCGAGCCGTAGGCGAGGGCGGAATGGTTTCTTGAGTGCAGCAGAGGAACTTTGCGCACGTATTTCACATTAAGTTTTTCCTACAGTTACCATTGAATATGAAAAGTGGGTAATTATGGGTAAAATTGCCTGAAATCCATCAAATAACTTAGTAGTGTTTGAATGGCTAGGCGGCTGTGTGGTGTGTGCTGTGGTGGCACTGTGCTGTTGCTGTCCTCGATATAATATATAATAGTAATAATTAGCGCGTTGTGCTTGGTTGCACCTCTGCTCACTATAGCAGCCACAGCAGTCACTGTTACCAACTTCATTTTGATTTTGCTGCACTGTTGCTCCATATAACCTACTAAGTATTTTGCGTTGCCATGTTGCAAATCTGGAGTGCAGAAGAATTTTTCCCGCACTAGAGCGAAAAAGTGATTCTTTGCGTTCTGTAATCAGTGCAGCAATGGCCACTTTTCAACGTAACTGTAGGAAATAGTTATTTGTGCAACTAGTGCGCAAAGTGACAGTTTGCTGCATCGAAAGAAACGTTTACGCCCGAGCCGTAGGCGAGGGCGGAATGGTTTCTTGAGTGCAGCAAACGAACTTTGCGCACGTATTTCACATTAAATTTTTCCTACAGTTACCATTGAATATGAAAAGTGGGTAATTATGGGTAAAATTGCCTGAATAATGTATGTGTGTTTGAATGGCGAGGCGGCTGTGTGGTGTGTGCTGTGGTGGCACTGTGCTGTCATTGTCCTTGGTTATAATATATAATAGTAATAATTAGCGCGTTGTGCTTCGTTGCACCTCTGCTCACTATTATAGCAGCCACAGCAGTCACTGTTACCAACTTAATTTTGATTTTGCTGCACTCGTGCTCCATATAACCTACTAACTATTTTGCGTCGTCATGCTGCAAATCTGGAGTACGCAAAGTACTCACTTTGCGCACTAGTGCGGGAAAGTGATTCTTTGCAGCCTGCAATCAGTGCACAAATGGTCACTTTTCAGGGTATCTGTAGGAAAAACATATTTTTGCCCATGGTGAGAACGTTATTTTTCGCCACACAGAAAAATAAACAATATAAATATGAGAATAATTGTTTATTAGGCACTTCCGATAGCAAAACAGGAAGGTCATAGCTCTAGCAAATCTGAGGTAATCTGAATATCAGGAAATTGTCCAAGTATTTTTATTTTTTATTCTGATTTGTCTAAATAACATAAAAGATTATGAAAGAGATTATGAATTATGTAAGAGGTTGAGTTTAGACTTTTTATTCTTCCAAATGACAATAAGATGATGTTATTATAAATGTTTTGATTCTTGAATGATAAACACAAATAATAATGGAAAGTTTTTTGATCAGCTGTTTTAGCACACTTGAAATTTTGCCAATCTGAATGTCAACGTCAACAATGCTTGTTGTCGTTGACTTCGGAAGTTTAGGTTAGAAGTTCTATCCTACTCTGAAAATTAAATTTGAATAGTTTATAATATATATCTTATCTGTATTTTATTCATCCAAATAAAATTATAGTCTCTTATTGCAGAATACTTATTCAATTCTAGAAGCATAAACTGATTCCGTTTCATAAACTGTTTTGTACAAATCAATTATTTCTGTATAAAAAATTTTTCATTTAAAAAGAAAATTTTTAAGAAAAATACAGGTTTTTAAGCGAAAATAGATGTAAAATTTTAAATAGGGGTTTAGTTTAAAAAGTTGCATTCTAGAAGCATAAACTGATTCCGTTTCATAAACTGTTTTGTAAACACGTTCACATCAAATCAGAATCAGCTGACTTCAAGGTTATTTTACAGCCCTAGAGCCCGTAAAACTTTTACCGGCCTGGTCAGAAAACAAATCATTTTCGGCCTCCATATGACGCATGAAAACCAGCTCATTACATCCAAGTGGGGCGAAAAAATTTTTCCCGCACTAGAGCGGAAAAGTGATTCTTTGCGTTCTGTAATCAGTGCAGCAATGGCCACTTTTCAACGTAACTGTAGGAAAAATAAATTGTTCTGTCAGAATAATAATATTTAGATCCCAACTAGGAAGTGAATTGTTGATTTTTAGATTTAATTGAACGGAAACTTAAAACTCTTTTTGCAGTTGGCCTCCCATATTTCTGTCTTGTCCCAATGCCTTAAGAATCATAATACTCAAGTTAAAAGAATAGGAACAGTTTTTAACAATAAATAGATGAATAATTGAAGCATTTATTATTGAAATTTCATTATTAAAAAATTGAAAACCTGAATTCACATATTATCCGAACTAGAATATTGTTTTCAAAATGCATAATTTTGTTTAAGCAAATTGAATTAGACTGAATTTTCAAATGTACCGCCACAAATACCGCATAAAATGGCTGCTCCATAAGGAACACAAGTATCATGACCTGTATTTATAGACCTTGGCTAATAGCAGATGGGTTTAGATGGGGCGTTCACAATCCAGAGTTATCAAATAGCACTTAAGCTGGCTAAAACAACATTGTGAATACCCCTAGTAATCTAATTCATGACGAGAAATTTCTGAACTATAATTTATTTTTCCTCTACCTACTGTCTAAAGTACTTACTTTACTCCCTGAAACATAATACTAAAGTGTCACTTTTTCGCTCTAGGTAGTAAAAAACAGAAAAACTCCCTAGGGAGTAAAAGTGACTCCATTTGAATAACATGGGAAGCATCTCTATTTAAAAAACTTACATGGTAATAGGTTAGAAGGTCTAAGCTCAGATGAGAAAGCGTAATAGAGGTGTCTGTCATTGAGTCAACTGAATTCAATACCACAACCAGAAATTTGATCAACTCATGAAATATAATGTTTGTATGATATTATATTCTTAATATTGGTAGACGATAAAAATTTATACAATTTTTAAAATATTTTATTCTATTCAAAATACCAGCCAACAAATATTTTTGATCTGCATTCTGCAATTCAAATCTGAACCGCGTGATCTGGAGTCAGCCATTTTTGGTAGCTCAGCTGATATGATTGTTACAACTTTGGCCGATAGATAGCGCAATCAGCAGTGCCTATCAGACGACCGGTTTTTAGGTTTTAGTTTTTAGGTTATGTTGTTAGGAAACATTGTCACCAATACTTAAGTTATTAGAATGATTTAATTTGCAGTTTCTATAAAAAATGTAGATGGAGGAAAAATGTTGTGTACATCACGAGCAAAAAATACTTTTTCTCCCTCAGGAAAATTGTTGCCCTCAGCTTCGCCTCGGGCTTCAAACTTTTTCCCTCAGGGAGAAAAAGTCGTACTTTTCACTCTAGATATACAAATAACTGATTTTCTTGCAGTTAACCCGTGCTTCACAAGGGTCTAACTGAAAAGTTGACAAACTGAAAACGTGGAGAATCTAAAGTAGGCATATAACCATTCTCTGTAAATTGAGAATCTATAAGCAAATATTCAAACTAATCAGTTTAGTGTTTATTTTTTGATAAACTGAACACAATTCTTTAAATAAAAAAAACTGGTGTGGTGCACTCACACAACTTTCCTTGCCGTTATGAAAATTGATCACCTGACGCTAGTGTTCTCGCGCATCTAAAATCTACTATTCAAAGATATGAGACAGCTGGTGATAGGATAATAACGCTAGATACACACGAGGTCTGCTATCTCTTCATAGTGAATGATTTAATAGCACATTTGCCAACAGTTTGCAATTTAATAATCACATTTTCTCGAATTTCAAGCCTATTTTCAATTTTAGGTGAACATGTTACTGGACATCAATTGCAGAGATTTTCATGCTCAATCTTTTCCACTTGAAATTTTTTGTTTGAATCGTATATGAAGGCTGCTAATTGAGAATCTAAAATCAAACTTTGCATAGATGGGGCGGAGCTCCTGAAAATTTTACAGATATAGGACTTGTTGCAGTTGGTAGAGCTTATCAATGACTATTTCAGATATGAATTTGATCAAAATCGTTGGAGCCGTTTTCGAGAAAATCGCGAAAACCCCGGTTTTTGACAACATTTTCGCCATTTTAGCCGCCATCTTGGATTGCATTTGATCGAAATTGTTAGTGTCGGATCCTTATAGTGTAAGGACTATACGTTCCAAATTTCAAGTCATTCCGTTAACTGGGAGATGAGATATCGTGTACACAGACGCACATACACTAAATAAATTTTATTGTTGTATATTTGAATACTATTTTAATTAATGCAATCATTTTTTACAATAATGCCAAAGATGGGTTATTGAGGAATAGGATTGGTAAATAGAGAGAAACTACATGGATGAAGAGAGATGTACTGGGTGGTGTGGGTGTTGAAAGTATCCAGTTTCATTCATATTTAGGGCTGCTGCAGCCCTAAATTCAATTTTAAGTGCCGAGCCGAGCGTAGGTATTAATTTAAGTTAATTGGCACGGTGTGACATGCACTTTCGGCATAATGGAGCTCTTCCCTAATTAGTACATAACATGATCCCTAACTCGTTTACTGAAAGCCAATGGCGGAGCGAGCATCACAATTTTACAGAGACAAAAAATTGGTAGCTGTGGATGTGAAAGAATTTTTAGCCAAATTGATTGATTGAGTACTTTATTTATGTAGATTACAATATATACTGGCTTATACACATATATACAACAGCTTACAATACAGCAAAATTATAGATGAATTTACATAATATAGACTAAGAAAATAATTATTGAACTGTATATGATATGAAAAAGCAATTTGTATACCTTTCCCATCAACAGGGACAAGAAGAAGTGCGAAAGAACTATTTAGATGGAGAAGGAAAATTAGAAGAATGATTATAATAAGTAGATTTAAGTTCTAGTAATTGTAAAGTCCTAACATTACTTCAAAATTGTTCATTATGATTATTATGACAAGCACCTCAGAAATAAAATGTTAACCTTCCCATCAACATGCGAGCGAAAGATAGAGATTGATTGATTGATTGATTGATTGATTGAGTACTTTATTAATGTAGATTACAATATATACTGGCTTATACACTTATATACAATAGCTTACAATACAGCAAAATTATACATGAATTTACATAATATAGACTAAGGAAATAATTATTGAACTGTATATGATATGAAAAAGCAATTTGTAATATAATAACCATGAATAATTATGTTGTTATGCATCTACATAGATTGGCGGAGCTTTGGACATATCAATGTCCATTCTTCGAAAAGAATATTATAAATATCCTTCCCACTAACTCTCCACCAAATTCAGAGATTAACGAAATCTATAGTTTGAAAGTGATAAACGAGGAATCGGGTGTTTCAAAAAGAATGACCCAATTTTAAAGAGTTATACTTATTTTAAAAGATGGTGCCCACTAACCAATTTTACATCAAATTACTCACAGAAGTATTGAGTTCATGATCTCAAGTGTTCTATGTGCCCATCTTTTGAGACTCTGACGACATCTGGACGGCAGCCAAATTCATCCCAGACTGTTCGCAAGATGTCTTCTCAGACTGTAGCTACTGTGTCAGTTATCCTCTGAGTTTATCAGAGATTGACAATGGTCTAATAACCAAAGCCGGTCTTTCTAAGTATCAACAAATCTGTGTTTCTTTGACAATTTCTTAGTCTTTTCCATTCAATATGAATAATTACCACAATATCAACTTCTCAACTACACAAAAAATAAACAAGTATTAAGTTTTATTGTTTACATCAGCAATACAACAAAATACAAAACATGATTAATACAACATAATAGAAAACACGATAAAACACGATCTATAACGTTGTTTCTCCTTTAGCACTTGATATTGAGAAGCTGAAAACCAGGATAACTGACGCAGTAGCTACAGTCCGACAAGACATCTTGGGAACAGGCCGAGAAGACATATTCAGATGAGCAACAGAAAGAGCAATAGATGCTCTTTTGTATCTTCACGAAAGCAACGTGTCGCAACCGAAAAGATACAGAAGGAACTTCAATGTATATATCCATAAGCAACACATGCTTTTTTGTATCTTCTCAAAAGCAATGTGTCGCATCTGAAAAGATACACAAGCAGCTCTCTGGAGTTACTTCCTTTCAGCACAACACAGCCTGTCAGCTAACATCCGTTCAACATGCTCTTTCCATAGTTGGTGATACGTTGCAACTCTCTCATTCATGAAGAATCTCTGTGTGTAGGGAGCTTCCTCCATCTAGGGATTTAGGGTCTCTGAAAACTTTGCAACTCTCTCATTCATGGAGAATCCCCGTGTGTAGGGAGCTTCCTCCATCTAGGTCTTTGAAGCCTGATGTTTTTGCAAAGCCATGACTATTACCCCACAAACCATACCCTGCCATTATGCCATTACCAAGTCATTGAGGCAAAGCTACGGGATGCCCACTGTCACTTGAGTTAAAATAATCCCACTTCTGATACCATCTGTTACAAACTATTAATAAGCTTGAAGGTTAATTTTATTGATGGAATTGAATAGAGAATGCATTTAATTCCATCTGTAACTGGTTGGCCGCTATGGTTTCGTATGAAATGAGCGCTGCTATTCAGAGATTGTCAGTTTGGTGTAAGGGTAAGCATACCTGACTAGCAATTGGGAGGTACCGGGTTCGATTCCCGGGCTGGCAACTAATTTTTGGATAGTAGTTCTCATCGAATCTTAATCTAGCTGTTAACCCTGTTGTCAATGTCTGCAGTAGCAGAAGTCTTCGGGGTGATTTACAGCATTTATTTAGGATTTTCGTTAAATAATAAGTTAATTTTATCAGTAACTAGCTGGCCCGGCAAACTTCGTACCGCCAAATAGTTGATGCATCTCATGACAAACTTCAGCCTGAGACAATTATTCAAAACAAAGGAATGTCTTTAGGGCATGCAAGTCTTTAACCTGAGGTCGCACTGCTGGATGGTTACACACAGAATAGGCACTTTGTTTTTAATCGGGGCATTGGGAATAAAATACATAGGCGGTTATGGAGCAGCACACCTTCTTGTCCACGGTATTTAGATGAAAATACTTCTTCTTCTATAATAGTAGTTCTGTGAACAGTAGACCTCACGCAGTATTCTCATCCACGAGTACCAGATGTCAACTGTTTTAAATGTTAACAAACTCAATTCACGTTTTAATTTGTATTTCATATGATATAATTTATCCAGTTCCGTGATGATCTTTCTATCTGATGAAAATTAATTTTTTAGAATCAAAAATTTTATAATTTCTCCAGCATTATTTAGTTCATTTGTTTATTTTTATTCACCTATTAAATTAGTTTTTTCGAATGTGAGATTATTGATACTGATGGGCACGCATAATAATACCATGACTGCAAAACAAAATATTGAAACCAAAGACCTTAAAGCAGACCAGATTTATTTGAAAAATGTTAATAACTCAATTCTTTTAGATTATATTAAATTGAACATAAGTTATCATACACATGATGAACATATGTGTTTGTCAACTTCCGTTCAACCTAATAGAATCTATAAGGATTAAGTAATAACTTTTGTGTAAACCCCAGCTTAAAGAAGCATACCTCTTTATAATGTCTTTGATTGATACTATAGACCTTATACAAATACAGTAATAGACTGGCTTCTCCACACATCTGTGTAATCACTTGTCAGCTGATTTATGATGAATAATTCTATAGTCTGATTTTTACTCTAATATTGGCGTATGAAGGAGCCTCCTTTTTCCTTTTATATTATCCTTGAAATGCAAAATTTCCAAAAACCTTGTATATACGTCGACGCGCAATTTAAAAAGAAACATACCACCTGTCAAATTTCATGAAAATGTTTTTTTTGTGTAGTTGAGAAGCTGATATTGTGGTAATTATTCATATTGAATGAAAAAGACTAAGAAATTGTCAAAAAACCACAGATAAAAGAGTTTATCAGAGATTGACAATGGTGTAATAACCGAAACCGGTCTTTCTAATTATCAATAAATCAGTGGTTTTTTGACAATTTCTTAGTCTTTTTCATTCAATCATGAAAATGTATTACCGCGTTTCGCCGTAAATGCGCAACATATAAACATTCAAACATTTAAACATTAAGAGAGAAATGCCAAACCGTCGACTTGAATCTTAGACCTCACTTCGTTCGGTCAATTATATACCATGCTCTTGTCTACTATCTACCGATGGCTGTTAGATGACGCAATGATTATAGCAGCTGACTTTCATTTCTGTGTGTGGCCAGCTCACAAATCTTCTCACATACGGATCACATGTTATCTTTGAAGGCCGTAGGAAAGAGTACTGAAGTCAGATTATGAATTTGATAGGCCATAAACCTGGTCCTGAACATAACGAACACAACTAAAAAAAAATCATCAAATTCGGTGCACACATAAATAAGTTATTGAATGTTAAAATTTTTGGCTTGATTTTTATTGACCGAACGAAGTGAGATCTAAGATTCAAGTCGACGGTTTGGCATTTCTGTTAATGTTTAAATGTTTTTATGTTGCGTATTTACGGCGAAACGCGGTAATAGATTTTCATGAAATTTGACAGGTATGTTCTTTTTTAAATTGCGCGTCGACGTATATACAAGGTTTTTGAAAATTTTGCATTTGAAGGATAATATAAAAGGAAAAAGGAGCCTCCTTCATACGCCAATATTACCGTAAAAACCAGACTATAGAAACCAGATTCATCATAAATCAGCTGTCTAGTGGACTATAATACTACCCCGTTCAAAAACATCGAACATCTTGAAATTGTATCTTTCCATCAACATTGTAGACAGTTGCAGCCAGACCTGATAACAGCGCTAACACTCACATTCCGGGACGACACGTCACGGTACGATAGGACAGAAAACCCTATATTTATTTAGGATTTTTTCTAGACATTTTAGTTTGATAAATTATTTATTAATTTTTGAGAAAACATAACAACAGATCAATGTAACTCACTGAGCTCGAGGTCTACTGTTCACAGAACAACTAGTAACAGCTGATTTTCATCTCTGTGTGTGGCCAGCTCACAAATCTTCTCACATAAGGATTACATGTAGACTTTGAAGGACCGTAGGAAAAAGTACTGAAGTCGGATTATGAATTTGATAGGCCATAAACCTGGTCCTGAACATAACGAACATAACTAAAAAATTCATCAAATTCGGTGCACACATAGATAAGTTATTGAATGTCAAAATTTGAGGCTTGTTTTACATTTATATTGATAGACTAGACCTATTTTTTCTAATTCTTTTCTATTTTCTCTGTTTCAGATGCATAGAGACTACATGCATTGACTAGCTGACTGCAGAGTTTTTCCGTTTGAAACCTTTGAACCTCCTTGAATCTAGTGACCCGCCAAATCTGAACAATTACTAGTGATATTGGTTATGATTATCCATCAGTTCCAGTGACATTATATCGGTTGAATCACTAGTTATAATCTAAACAATAACATTATAATACAACCGTTTTTCAGTCTCATACTAAATCTGAACAATTAATAGTGATATTGGTTATAATTATCCATCAGGTTCAGTGACACTATATCGGTTGAATCACTAGTGATAATCTAAACAATAACATTATAATACAGCCGTTTTTCAGTCTCATACTAAATCTGAACAATTAATAGTGATATTGGTTATAATTATCAATCAATTCCAGTGACATTATAACGGTTGAATCACTAGTTATAATCTAAACAATAACATTTATAATACAACCGTTTTTCCAGTCTCAAACTAAATCTGAACAATTACCAATAATATTGGTTATGATTATCCATCAGTCTCAGTGACACTATATCGGTTGAATCACTAGTTATTATCAAAACAATAACATCATAATACAACCATTTTTCATTCTCGTACTAAATCTGAACAATTACCAATAATATTGGTTATGATTATCCATCAATTTAAGTGACACTATATCGGTTGAATCACTAGTTATAATCTAAACAATAACATTATAATACAACCGTTTTTCAGCCTCATACTAAATCTGAACAATTAATAGTGATAGTGGTTATAATTATCCATCAGTTTCAGTGACATTATATCGGTTGAATCACTAGTTCTAATCTAAACAATAACATTATAATACAACCGTTTTCTAGTCTCGTACTAAATCTGAACAATTACTAGTGATATTGGTTATAACTATCCATCAGTTTCAGTGACACTATATCGGTTGAATCACTAGTTATAATCCAAACAATAACATTATAATACAGCCGTTTTTCAGTCTCATACTAAATCTGAACAATTAATAGTGATATTGGTTATAACTATCCATCAGTTTCAGTGACATTATATCGGTTGAATCACTAGTTATAATCCAAACAATAACATTATAATACAACCGGTTTTCAGTCTGATACTAAATCTGAACAATTAATAGTGATATTGTTTATGATTATCCATCAGTTTCAGTGACACTATATCGGTTGAATCAAAAGTGATAATCCAAACAATCATCAACAACATTATAATACAACTATGTTCTAGTGTCATACTATTCAATAATCTATTGATAAGTGGCAAGTGATAGAGAATAGAAAGCTAATGTTGATATAATATTCAAATAGTTGATCGAACTATATTCAAATAGAATATTCGAACAATCATCAGTGCTTGGAATATAGGTGATTACCTGGGACGCTATTCATAGAATGATCTTCTTGTGACAAAGTATCTGAACATCATAATACACATAACTTCTAAACAGTTTCAAGTAATATATCCAATCAACAACAGTTACTGGTGATAGCATTTCTAAATAATCACTGAACTATTTTCAAACATATTCCAGTGAAATTATAGCCTGGATTGATATCTTCGAACCTATACATATCCTAGTAAACTAACTACAATATTAATAAAATTTATACTGAACAAGTAGCGTTCTGGAAAATATATAATTTGTAAGTGATAAAGCTATGGCCTATATCGAATCAAATTAACTTGACCTAAGATTAAACAACTCTTATCAAAAACTAGTGACATCTCAAAACCTCTAGAAGTGATAGAGTTAGGACGTTTCAAATCAAATTAACTTCAACGGAGATTATACAATTTTAACAAAACTTAGTGACACCTCAAAACCTCTATCATTGACATATGGGAGTGATAGAGTTGGGGCCTATTAAATCAAATTAACTTAAACTAAGATAAACATTAAAAAAAAACTATTGAAAAATTACAACCCAACTGGAAGTGATATAGTTAGGGTCTATATCAAATCAAATTAACTCCTACTAATATAAACAACTTTATAAAAAACTAGTGACATCTCAAAACCTCTAGAAGTGATAGAGTTAGGACCTTCCAAATCAAATAAACTCCTACTAAGATAAACAATTTTATCAAAACTTAGTGACATCTCAACACCTCTATCAGTGACTCGTGTAGTGTAGAGACACATCTGTTCAACATGACTGCAGAATTGTCACCCGTCGCTCTGGGAGTTGCAGTACTGTTGCTGTTGTTACAGTGTAACAGTTGGCAGGTAGCAGCTGAGACAACAAATCTGGAAAAACTTTCTGAAGGTAAGATTTTCTGCCACTTTTTCAATATGCATGCTCTAAATTAGTGGACTAGGTAAGGGTTATATCTTAGAGAAACAATAGCGTAAGTAGATATCCTATGATTTATGTCGCAACTTTTACTGTTATCTCAAGCCGATTACTGTAGATTATTGTCTTTTTATTTTTACTGTTTTGACCGGGTAAGAGTGTATGAACGGCACAATATGAGAGACTACCAGCGTCATAAAGCTTCACAGGAAAGAACTACGTGGACTATCGGCCGGCACAATATGAGAGACTACTAGTGTCATAAAGCTTCACGGGAAAGAACTACGTGGACTATCAGCTTGAGATAACAGTAAACGTTGCGACATAAACGCCCTATACCATGGGATATCTACTTATGCTATTGTTTCTCTATGGTTATATGCTAACACTATACTACGTTTAACCATAGAGAAACAATAGCATAAGTAGATATGCCATGGTATAGGGCATTTATGTCGCAACTTCTACTGTTATCTCAAGCCGATTATTGACAATTTTTACTGTTTTTACTGGGTAAGAGTGTATGAACGGTACAATATGAGAGACTACCAGTGTCATAAAGCTTCACAGGAAAGAGCTACGTGGACTATCGGCTTGAGATAACAGTAATAGCTATGACATAAACGCCGAATACCATGGGATATCTACTAACGCTATTGTTTCTCTATGGTTATATGCTAACACTATACTACGTTTAACCATATAGAAACAATAGTATAAGTAGATATGCCATGATATAGGGCGTTCATGTTTGCATATAACCATACAGAAACAAAAGCATAAGTAGATATGCCATGGTATAGGGCGTTCATGTCGCAACTTTTACTGTTATCTCAAGCCGATTACTGTCGATTTTTACTGTTTTGACCGGGTAGGAGTGTATGAACGGCACAGTATGAGAGACTACCAGTGTCATAAAGCTTCACAGGAAAGAACTACGTGAACCACAGCTTGAGATAACAGTAATAGCTACGACATAAACACCCTATACCATGGGATATATACATATGCTATTGTTCCTCTATGGTTATATGCTAACACTATACTACGTTTAACCATAGAGAATCAATAGCATAGGTAGATATGCCATGGTATAGGGCGTTCATGTCGCAACTTTTACTGTTATCTCAAGCCGATTATTGTTGGATTTTCTGTTTTTACCGGGTAATACTGTATGAACGTCACAATATGAGAGACTACCTGTAAACTCTAAGGTTCAACTTTAAGAAATTTATATTGATTTTAAATTGGTAATCAATAATTTTGATGTAAAGTGGACTGTATTGAATAGAAAAGAAACAAGTGATATCTCTACAGAAACAAGTACATGCAATGAATATATAAAAGAACAACTCACCGAAAATCTGCAGAGTACCTAATGTAATATTTATATTATTGAGCTTACAACTCCCAGGTAAGGTATTCAGGTGTCCCCGAGGTAGGAGATGAATCAAGGATGGTGAAAAGGCAAGCTTAATTGTCATCTACTGTTGGTAAATTCGGCTTCCAACATATAACGTTGCACATATATTTCTGACGAGATATTTACAATGTCTTCAAAGACTATAGATCGGTGAACTTTCCAATCGAAAAATAATAGTTTAAAACTTTCAACTAAAGGGAGTTTGGCAAACACTCTTCCAAACGTAGGTTTATGGTGTACGATTTAACATTAACGAAAAAATAATAATTTGAAGAACAATTTTCTTCTGGGAATGATCGACGAATAATAATTATCAATTCCCGACTCGAGGCAAGCTATTACGAAGCGAGACTGAACAGAAAGAAAAAATCTACCGGCTAGTGAGCGCGACGCACTCAAGTGAAAGAAATACGAACTGAACGAGGAGCGCGCGTCCAATTCAAAAACGAAAAATGAAAACTAGAGCTGGCTCCAACATCCCCCCCCGGCTGAAAAGCTATTTTCAGACAAGGCTAGAGAACAAAGAAACGAAAAAACAATGAATAAACGACGAAAGAAATTAAAATAAAACAAAACGAGAATAAAACAAAAAATGCAAAGGAAAATTATTGAGTAGGCAACGGATACAACTTTGTAGCCGGCCTTTTGAAGCGACCATTGGCGCACCGCACCATAGCCACTCGAACGACACCGTCAGCACCGGGAAATACTTCCTCAATCACCCCCAGAGGCCATTTCAACGGTGCGACATTTGGTTGATCCACTAGGACGATTGTACCAACCGTGAGAGGGGTGGAATCCTTACACCATTTCACACGGGTTTGTAATTCATGTAAGTATTCTTTGCGCCAACGACTCCAGAAAGACTGAACCATTTGATTGACTAATTCAAACCGATCCAATCGATTCATTGGACGATCTTCCACATTTAACATAGGAAGGTACTTAAGAGGTGTCAAAGTGAGAAAATGAGCCGGTGTGAGGGCGAGGGGTTCACTCGGATCCGCGCTCATTTGACATAACGGCGTGAGTTAAGTACAGCCTCAATTTGAACTAAGACAGTGTTCAATTCTTCGTAAGTCAACAACTGGTTACCAATAACTCGAAACAGGTGTGACTTTACTGATTTTATATTCGCCTCCCAAGACCGCCGAAGTGAGGTGAACCTGGCGGGATGAAATTCCACTCAATGCTATGATCAGCAAGTTCATTCTGGAGCAGGTTTTGATATTCCTTGGAGTTCAGCATCCGTGACAATTTTATTAGCTCATCATAGGCGCCGACGAAGTTGGTACCATTATCGGAATACATGACCTTACAAGGACCTCGTCGAGCAAGGAAACGGCGAAAAGCTGATAAGAACATTTGGGTCGATAAGTCCGAAACTAATTCAATGTGAACGGCTTTAGTTGCCATACAGACAAAAAGACAAATGTACGATTTAAATATGAAAGGATTCCGACGCCTGGCCATGGTGATTCGAATGGGTCCACCATAATCAACTCCACATTGGACGAATGGTTTAGACGACAGAGTTCTACAGGCTGGCAGATTGCCCATTTTCGGCGGTGTAAGAGTGGGACGATAGTGAAAACACTTGTTACATTTTCGTACATGACTCCTTATAAGGACACGGGCTGATAAAATCCAATATTTTTGTCTCAAAATAGACGCCAATAAATGAGGTCCAGCGTGACAGTGCTTTTCATGAAAATAATCAATCAAAAGCGTGACCAATGGATCATTTTTCGGTAATATAATCGGATGACAGCTGTCATAATTCAACTCAGAATTTTGTAAACGTCCACCCACACGAATAATATCATGATCAAGAAAGGGTGACAGTTGTTGAAGATGAGAAGTACATTCTTTCCCAGCTTTCAATTCCAGTAATTCTTTCGAAAAATGAATTTTTTTTACGACTTTACACAAATGTTTTTCTGCCAAATCGAAATCTAATTCATGAGGTTTAGGCAATAGACGAAGTACTTTCAATATTAACACCATGATACGCAATAGACGTTGGTAGTTGGAACAACGAGCAATTAAAAGATGAATCGAATTAATAGATGAATTTTCCGACTGTACTACAGTGACAATTGAGTGAACCTTGACCTCAGGTAGACACTCTATAGGTTCCAGATCGACCTTGACGGGCCAATCACTCTCTTCTAACATTAGCCAAGAGGGGCCAGACCACCACAAATCATGATTAATTATTTCAGAAGGGGATAAACCTCTCGAAATGGGATCAGCTGGGTTTGAATTTCCTGCCACGTGTAACCAGTCGTTGATAGGACAGTCTTGAATTTTCGTAACTCGATTAGCGACGAAAGATTGCCATCTAGATGGACAGCCCCTGATCCAATGTAAGACTACAGTTGAATCCGATAATGCAACAACGCGAGTCACGTGACAACGAAGGCTCAAAACAGAGACAACAACCTGTATTAATTCAGCGAGCAAGAGCGCCGCGCATAATTCAAGCCTAGGTATGGATAAAGTCTTAGATGGCGCGACTTTTGATTTAGCGCACAACAATGTGATAGTTGCAGGTTGCATATCCATTTGAGATTTTATGTAGATCACACCACCATAACCTAAAGTCGATGCATCACAGAAACCAATGACAGTAATTTTCGAATCATTCATCACTCCTAAATGACGTGGTATGAAGAGATTGGACAATAAAGGGAACTCCTTCTGACATGTCTCCCATTGAAGCGCAATAGAGGGAGGTACTGAATCGTCCCAATCAAGACCAGCATTCCATAATTGTTTAATTAAACATTTAAGAAACAAAGTTAGGGGTGACAAGAGTCCCAAAGGATCGAAAATGCGTGCTACTACCGATAAAATGTGACGTTTGGTAGGAACAGACTGATTAGGATTCACTGAAAAACAAAACGAATCACTACCAGGTTGCCATTTCAAACCTAGGACAGCCAACAAATTTCCCATCTCGAAATCTTTAGACAAGGCCGATTTTTCATCCTCCGAGAAATCACTCATCAATTCAGGTGAATTGGAACTCCATTTAGTAAGTTTGAATCCGCCTCTCTCGAACAATTCTTTAGCCTGACTACAAAGACGATTTGCTTCACCTAAAGAAGACACACTTGTCACCAAATCATCCATAAACATGTCACTCGGAATACGAGCTTTAGTATCAGGGAAGTTTTCACCTTCTTCTTGAACAAGTTGATGGACAGTTCTGAGAGCTAGAAACGGTGACTCACTCAGACCAAATACGACAGTTTTTAATTCAAAAATTTGTATGGGATCATTGGACGAAAATCTCCATAACAAACGCTGAAATTTGCGACACGATTCATCGACAAGAATCTGTCTATACATCTGCTTTATATCAGCAGTTACAGCGATAGAAAATAACCGAAAATTGACTAACAGAACGAAAATATCCGTTTGCAACTTGGGGCCGATATGAAGTATATCATTCAATGATACTCCAGTAGTAGTTTTCGCACCTGCGTCAAAGACAATACGCAAAGGCGTTGATTGACTCTGAGTTTTGATTACAGCATGATGAGGTATAAAATAACCACTTTTATCACTCTGATTTTTTATCAATTCCATGTGTCCTTGTTTGAGATAATCCAAGAGGACATCGTGATACACTAAACGCATGTTTGGATCACGTGCCAGTCGTTTCTCCAAACTGATGAGTCGACGTTCTGACATAGCATAAGAATCACCAAGACTATCAGGGGATTTTGAAAACGATAATGAGACAACGAATCTACCCGAATTTTCACGACGAACGGACGATGCAAAATCCTTCTCGCATTCCAACTCATCAGCAGTGAGTTGTTTTCCTACATCTGGAACGCTTTCCACTTCCCAAAATTTTCGAACTAACTTATCCAACGGTGATGTTAGACAAGTCATCAAACACGTTGAATTTTCTGAAGATTGAGTTAAAATAGGGGCTCTACCCATCAAAATATAACCGAAAACACTTTCCAAGGCCATCAAATAATTCGAATCAATTTCCACACGACCATTTCGGAAAATATGGGGCACTAATTCAGCTCCTATAATAGCGTCAATTTCGCTGGGAATGTGATAACTTTCATCAGCAAGTCGAAGACCAAACAAATTTGATAATTTAGAATTATCAATTTTACTAGTGGGAAGCTGTTCCATGATTTTTTTGACAACTAATGGTTCAATGGAAAATTTAACACTAGAATCGAGTCGAGATTGAAGCGTGACAAAAGTACGACCAAAAACTGATTGCGAAATTCCGCCAAAACCATTCACAATTAATTGGTAAGGAGAAATCGATAGTTGCAATTTACGACAAAGTTTACGAGTAATGAAATGACTTTGACTAGCTGAATCAACTAAAACTCTTATTTTGTGCAATCTACCTCTCTTATCAGGTACCTCGACTTGAGCAGTTGATAGTAGAACACTATATGGTGCTGACTTCGAATCGATAGAACAACAGGTAATAGTATTATTTTCTACCTTTTTCGCATCCGAATTTGATGACGAATTTGAAGCATTTCCGAAATGTAGAAGCGAATTATGCTTCTGACTACATTCCTTGCAGTTGGAAGAAGTACAATCTTTACTACGATGGGCTGGCGAGAAACATTTCAAACAGCAACCCTTCTCCTTAACAAAACGAAAACGGTCCCAAGGTGATAACTGACGAAAAAGACGACAATTGATCAATTTATGATTTGTCATCGAACATTTCAGACATTCTGATATTTCTACCGGTGATTTGGTCACTTGCGAATTCGATTGAACAACCAACACTTTGGATTTTGGTATTGGTTTCACTACTGGCTTGCATTGTTTAGACGATTCGTCATGCGGTAACGATTTAATCTGCCTTTCGATGAATGAAACAAAATCAGTATATGTGGGATCATCCTTAGTATGAACTGAAGCTTCAAATGCCTTTCGAGAAACAGGATCTAAAATTTTCAACGCTTGGAACAGAAATATTGCATCAGATACATCTTCACCTCGTAGGCGTTTTAAAGCAGTAATTGAACCACAGAACTGATCAACTATAGAAACTAAACCTGCACGAGACTCAGATTTTAGACAATTGAATTCGAAAATTTGTTTCAAGTACACATTTGAGAGTGAGCGGGGGTCATTGAACCGCTTAATTAATGCATCCCAAATAATTTCATAATTATTAGCAATAGGTGGTAGATGACGTGAAATATTAGCCGCTTCTCCAGATAGTTTGGACACCAGATATTGGACCTTTTGTTGATTTGGAATCGATTTGTTGTCATGAATCATGCATTTAAACATTTCGTAGAATACCGCCCATTTTGATTGATCTCCGTCGAACACAGGAATTTCAATTTTCGGTAAAATATTAGACGAATCCTTATTGGAAGATACAGGTTGAGCCGGGGTAGAAACACTAGGTACAACCTGACTGCGTTTTTTCAATTCACTAGCAATTGCTTCCATATGTTCGAACATTTCCATATGTGAACTACTAAATTTGGGTACAAATTCCGGGTCTTTTTCCATTTCAAGCTCCTGTATTTCCATTTCAACAGCTTCATAATCCTGAACAGTTTTAAGAGTGGAACTATAGAGAATTAGAAATTGTTTAGCACTAGCTTCTTCTTTTAAAGCCTTTTTCGACAAATCGAAAGTACGTTGAATACAATAGAAATATTGCTCAAGTTTAGCTAGTTTGAGCTTTAACTTCTTTTCACTCATGATTGGATATTGGACAGGTCTTAATGATTTTCATTTACTAATTTTCGAATAAAATTACGAATGCAACAATGAACGATTTTCATTGATGATTCAAGCAAGCAAAATGATAATGTTAGTACAAATTGAACAGAGAAAGCTCAATAGACGAAGCAAGCTAAGTGATAACGTTATCAGCATTGCAAAGTAACGGTTCCGATCAGACAAGAGATAAGAGATAAGAGTGAACCAACTTGATCGGCTCAATTCATAATGTACAAACAGGTTTGAAACCTAGCATGCACAAACGATTTACAATAAAATTGGATAAGTGCTTGCCAAATATTTGAATAAAAAATAGCCAATAAAATCTGGCCTGGTGGACCAGTGTAAACTCTAAGGTTCAACTTTAAGAAATTTATATTGATTTTAAATTGGTAATCAATAATTTTGATGTAAAGTGGACTGTATTGAATAGAAAAGAAACAAGTGATATCTCTACAGAAACAAGTACATGCAATGATATATAAAAGAACAACTCACCGAAAATCTGCAGAGTACCTAATGTAATATTATATTATTGAGCTTACAACTCCCAGGTAAGGTATTCAGGTGTCCCCGAGGTAGGAGATGAATCAAGGATGGTGAAAAGGCAAGCTTAATTGTCATCTACTGTTGGTAAATTCGGCTTCCATCATATAACGTTGCACATATATTTCTGATGAGATATTTACAATGTCTTTAAAGACTATAGATCGGTGAACTTTCCAATCGAAAAATAATAGTTTAAAACTTTCAACTAAAGGGAGTTTGGCAAACACTCTTCCAAACATAGGTTTATGGTGTACGATTTAACATTAACGAAAAAATAATAATTTGAAGAACAATTTTCTTCTGGGAATGATCGACGAATAATAATTATCAATTCCTGACTCGAGGCAAGCTATTACGAAGCGAGACTGAACAGAAAGAAAAAATCTACCGGCTAGTGAGCGCGACGCACTCAAGTGAAAGAAATACGAACTGAACGAGGAGCGCGCGTCCAATTCAAAAACGAAAAATGAAAACTAGAGCTGGCTCCAACACTACCAGTGTCATAAAGCTTTACGGGAAAAAACGACATGGACTATCAGCTTGAGATAACAGTAAACGTTGCGACATAAACGCCCTATACCATGGGATATCTACTTATGCTATTGTTTCTCTATGGTTATATGATAACACTATACTACATTCAACCATAGAGGAACAATAGCATAAGTAGATATGTCATGGTATAGGGCGTTTATGTTGCAACTTTTACTGTTATCTCAAGCCGATTATTGACGATTTTTACTGTTTTTACTGGGTAAGAGTGTATGAACGGTACAATATGAGAGACTACCAGTGTCATAAAGCTTCACAGGAAAGAACTACGTGAACTATCAGCTTGAGATAACAGTAATAGCTACGACATAAACGCTGTATACCATGCGATATCTACTTACGCTATTGTTTCTCTATTGTTATATGCTAACACTATACTACGTTTAAGCATAGAGAAACAATAGCATAAGTAGGTATGCCATGGTATAGGGCGTTCATGTCACAACTTTTACTGTTATCTCGAGCCGATTATTGACGATTTTTACTGTTTTTACTGGGTAAGAGTGTATGAACGGTACAATATGAGAGACTACCAGTGTCATAAAGCTTCACAGGAAAGAACTACGTGAACTATCAGCTTGAGATAACAGTAATAGCTACGACATAATCGCTGTATACCATGGGATATCTACTTACGCTATTGTTTCTCTATGGTTATATGCTAACACTATACTACGTTTAACCATAGAGAAACAATAGTATAAGTAGATATGCCATGATATAGGGCGTTCATGTTAGCATATAACCATAGAGAAACAATAGCATAAGTAGATATGCCATGGTATAGGGCGTTCATGTCACAACTTTTACTGTTATCTCAAGCCGATTACTGTCGATTTCTACTGTTTTGATCGGGTAAGAGTGTATGAACGGCACAGTATGAGAGACTACCAGCGTCATAAAGCTTCACAGGAAAGAACTACGTGGACTATCAGCTCGAGATAACAGTAAACGTTGCGACATAAATGCCCTATACCATGGGATATCTACTTACGCTATTGTTTCTCTATGGTTATATGCTAACACTATACTACGTTTAATCATAGAGAAACAATAGCATAAGTAGATATGCCATGGTATAGGGCGTTTATGTCGCAACTTTTACTGTTATCTCAAGCCGATTATTGAAGATTTTTACTGTTTTTACTGGGTAAGAGTGTATGAACGGTACAATATGAGAGACTACCAGTGTCATAAATCTTCACGGGAAAGAATTACGTGGACTATCAGCTTGAGATAACAGTAAAAGTTGCGACATAAACGCCCTATACCATGGCATATCTACTTATGCTATTGTTTCTCTATGGTTTAATGCTGAACCATGTTTACTTGCGGATAATATGATTGCATTTTTTATCATATTGATTGTGTTTCATAAATGTGTTTAAACGAACAGTTGAGATTTCTACGTTTAAACCAATTATCTGCATACAGATCAAATTACTCTTTATTTATTGAAAATATCACATTAATTTAAAATTTCATTAGTTTAAAATCTACCCAATGTGAGATCCTTACCCTGTCATGTTCGACGACAGCATTTACGCACAAACGAAACCACAGCTTAAAGTCTGTCCTGTCCTGTCGTGTCGGCAAGATATCTCTTCAAAAATTCTGGTGTGGCGCATTCACACAACTTTCCTTGCCGTTATGAAAATTGATCACCTGACGATAGTGTTCACACGCATCTCAAGTCTAGTATTCAAAGATCTGAGCCAGCTGCTGACAGGACAATAATGCTGGAGACACAGCACGAATCTGCTATCTCTTCATAGTGAATGATTCAATAGAATCAACAGTTGCCAACATTTTGCAATTGAATAATCACATTTTCTCGAATTTCAAGCTTATTTTCGATTTTAGATGAAAATGTCACTGAACATTAATTGTGGAGATTCTCATGCTCAATCTCTTCCACTTGAATTTTCTTTATTCGAATTGTATCTGAAGCCTGATAATAGGGTGTCTGAAATCAAACTTGCATAGATGGGGCGCAGCTCCTGAATTTTTACAGATTTGGGTCTTGTGGCAGTTGATAGGGCTCATCAATGACCATTTTAGGTATGGATTTGGCATTTTAGCCGCCATCTTGGATTGAATTTGATCGAAATTGTTCGTGTCGGATACTTATATTGTAAGGATTTTAAGTTCCAAATTTCAAGTTATCTCGTTGATTGGGAGATGAGATATCGTGTTCACATTCACACACACACACACACACATTTTGGATTGAAAGCTAAAAATGGCCGCCATTTTGAAATTTCAAATTGGACGAATTTGAATATTTTTACTTTCCTTGCCCTATTATCATAGGTGAGGAAAGTATTGCTTTCCAAAAAAAAATTAAAGTACCCTAATTTCAAGTTATCTATACGTTTCAAGGTGCCCTGAATCCAAAAACATGATTTTTGCTACAGTTCATCTCTCTCATTTTAACATACCTACCGATTTTTATAGCGATCGGTTGAACAACTTTGAAGATAAATCTTATTTTGTAAAAAATACAAAATGGCGAGTATCTTGTGAATGAAGCGTTTCACGGAAAAAATATTCTACATTTTCTCTTTGTTTTGACCCAAAGAACCTATTCCCGAAGTTTGGCACTTGAATTTCGGGACACTGTACATAGACGTGCAATTCAAAAAGGATCATTCCTGTCCAATTTCATGAGAATCTATTGCCGCGTTTAACCTATTGCAGCGTTTCGCCGTAAAAAACGGAACATATAAACATAAATATCAACATGAATAGAGACATAAATTAATATAAACATAAATTGAAATGCAAAACCATCAACAAAATCTGGAACCTCACTTCGCTCGGTCAATTAATAAGTTCTCATTAATAATCAGCAGTGGACAACATTGATCAACTCATTCTTGAAAACGTTGCACCAATCTGATACAATTTCCATCAGACTATTTTCGTGCGGTTGATTAAAGTCATGACATGTTGAAATTAAAATCAAAATGACGGTAGGCCCGTGATGATTATGATGATGATAATGATAATGAAATTATGGACAAAGCTCAAAAAGAATCGGAAAGAAGGAGAATTTATCTAGGAGAGAGATGGTGATTGATTGATTGATTGAGTACTTTATTTATGTAGATTACAATATATACTGGCTTATACACTTGTATACAATAGCTTACAATACAGCAAAGTTATAGATAAATTTACATAATATAGACTAAGAAAATAACTATTGAACTGTATATGATATGAAAAAGCAATTTGTAATATAATAACTATAGATAATAATCATATTGTTATGCATCTACATAAATTGGCGGAGCTTTGGACATATCAATGTCCATTCTTTGGGAAGAATATTAAAAATATCCTCCCCACTAACTCTCTACCAAAAGAGGTGAGAGAGAGTGAGGGGGAGTGAGCGGAGCTGTGAGGGCTTGATGACGTCATGACAATGCTGTTTATAGCGAACACGAAAACTATGGAGTATTAAGAATAATTCTACTGCAGTGAATATTGGTAACTATAGTGAGGTCCACGTTATAATGACAGTTTTGCTCAACTTTGGAATTGCTATCCTTGTCTATCATTCGACAAAGCCGGTGGTACTATCCTTTTCTAGGTCCACAACCATGCCAATTTTTGTTTTTCACAGTGTAGAAATATAATTAATTAATGCAGAGAATTGACATCGCTATTCTCCTATCTTTATCCACTGTCATTATAACGTGGACCTCACTATAGATAAATATTGTCAAGGAGGGAAATTCAATGAATGCTTCTCTATGAAAAAGAAAAATTTTTTACATGAAATGTAGACTACATTTTTGTAGATCAGCATTTATTTAATCCCTCTTTGCCATTATTTATTTAGTTGCCAAAATTCACTGCAGTTGAAGTCTTATATTATGTGGCATTAATTAGTGAATCCGTTCAATAAATAATAACAATAATACATTTTGTGTAGTTGAGAAGTTGATATTGTGGTAATTATTCATATTGAATGAAAAAGACTGAGAAATTGTCAAAAAACCACTGATTTATTGATAATTAGAAAGACCGGTTTCGGTTATTACACCATTGTCAATCTCTGATAAACTAAAACTAAATACAGGAGCAGCAGAATTTATACTAGTAGGCGAGTACTGCTATTGGTCGAGGGCATGAACGTCTGCCATTGGCCTAGCTAGACAGTCTCCTTCCACTCAACGTTGTGACAAAATGTCGGCTTAAGCAACAGAATCGCCATGATAGTAACATTTACTTTCAGTACAAATCTACTTTCTTGGTTCTTATTTTGAATTTTATATTCATGGCGATTCTGTTGCTTAAGCCGCCATTTTGTCACACCGTTGAGTGGGAGGAGACTGTCTAGCTAGGCCAATGGCAGACGTTCATGCCCTCGACCAATAGCAGTACTCGCCTACTAGTATAAATTCTGCTGCTCCTGTATTTAGTTTTAGTTTATCAGAGAATAACCGAAACCGGTCTTTCTAATTATCAATAAATCAGTGGTTTTTTGACAATTTCTTAGTATTTTTCATTCAATATGAATAATAGTATAGTTCTTTAAAAAGCAACTTTATTTTAATACAGTACCTACTGCCTTTTTCTGGGTACAAGAAATCTATTTATACCACTCACTATCTCACTCTCTCTATATCTCTCTCTCTCTCTCTCATGCAATGGATGATTTCGATACGAAATTTCAAGAAAAAATGAATGGCGAGAACTGAACTGCATATCGATATCTCAAACCGTTCAGAAGATATTCACATTATTAATCAATATCATGCATATCAGAAATGAAGTACTTAAGTGGTATTGATTAATAATGTGAATATCTTCTGAACGGTTTGAGATATCGATGTGCGGTTTTCACCATTCTTTTGCTCTTGAAATTTCGTATCGAAATCATGCATCGCATGGCCACCTTCCTATTTAAAAAATAAAGCTGCATTTAAGATGGCGGATCACATTTTTGAAGTCATAGTAAAGTAGTACTCTGTTGTATATCCATACTTTTTCACTATTAAAATTAAACTTGAATTTTAAAAAACTTTTGAAGTGAAAATGCACTTACTTTTTGTATAGTGACGATCGTTTCGACCTGTTGTTGGTCATCATCAGACTGTGGGAATTCACTCCGAATTGGAGTGAATTCCCACAGTCTGATGACGACCAACAACAGGTCGAAACGATCGTCACTATACAAAAAGTAAGTGCATTTTCACTTCAAAAGTTTTTTAAAATTCAATTTTAGTAAAGTAGTATTTTCAATTTGAGTAGGATCTCCAATCACACCCACCGTCAAATAACCTTTTTGTATGAGATATTGAGTCATTCTCGGACTTTTCACCCACTCTCTATATTATGTTATAGGGTATATATGTTCAGGAATTCAATGGGAATATAATTTTTCTTTCCTCAAATGCTTACTTGAAGATAGTAAATGAAGATAACTATCTACTTTAGAACCATTCTGACAATTTTAAGCTGCGTACACATATACGCGCTTCCAACCCGCACCGAGCACGCTCCGCCCTCGTACCGCCCTCGTTCCTCCATCGTACCGCCATCGTTCCTCCATCGTATCGCAGTCGCTCCGCCCCCGCTCTGCAGTCGCACCCATCATGAACGTTATGGAAGATGTTAGATCTTCTCGCGTATCCCGGTCGAACCACTGTTGCTCCCCGGTCGATCATCAATCGCTCTGCTCGAGTGACGCTCGGTTGCGGAGCAGAGCGAAAGTCTGTACGCACCTTTAGAATCTTTGTTTGAATCAGAGAGAAAAGGAGTAAATCTTATCTATAAGTGAATGGTTTGAATAGTCTCAGTCTGGATTGTCTCACCGGATGTATAAATTTTAATGATTTGTAAACAAACAACATTCCTAATTTTTCAATAAGCTCACTACCAGCACACAATTATTGAAGCTCGGTCAATGGAACTATAATTATTATTACGAGTAGATTTGAACAATGATTGTTTTTCTTTCTTGCCTTATTCATTATTTCTACTTGTTTGAATAATGTCATTATTCATAACCAGACTAATAACATTGTTCTATTGCATTTCTCTTTACACAATGAATGAACCTGTCATTCTCCACAATAAAACTTCTACTTTTTTATCAAAAGCTACTACCATGATTATTTAATTTTTCTTTTTAAAGTATCTTATATATATATATATATATATATATATATATATATATATATATATATATAAAAGCGAAATGGCACTCACTCACTCACTGACTGACTGACTCGCAGAACTAAAAATCTACCGGACCAAAAACGTTCAAATTTGGTAGGTATGTTTAGTTGGCCCTTTAGAGGCACACTAAGAAATCTTTTTGCAATATTTTAATTCTTATGGTGGTTTTTAAGGGTTTAAAGTTCGTCTTTTAGCATGTATATTCTTCTTCTCCCAATCTCTTAATATTATAATTGAAAAATGTCCATAGCATATGTTACCATAGAACTATAATCTAGAGAGAGTAACTCTTCAAAACAGTTGTTAACAGCTGGAATTAATAATTTTGTCAGGTTGGCATTAAGTTGAGTTGACTTTGTTAGGTTGGCACCAAGTTGAAGATTGAAATGCATTTATCACGGAAAAATTGATTGGGCACTGTTACTCCAATCAGAGCTATTCCTGGGAATATTATATTACTAGCCGTCAGGCTCGCTTCTCTCGCTATATCCGTTTAGCCAGACGTTTAGTCTGGACCCCCGACTGGATCGTCCTAACATATGATAAAAATGCAGGCGAGCGAAGCGAGCCTGCTGATCTCATCCTTGAACGATCCAGTCGGGGGTCCAGGGGGCGGAGCCCCCTGGCTAGACGGATATGGCGAGCGAAGCGAGCCTGACGGCTAGTAGCTAATATAGAAATAAACTTAGCATTTGTTACTGGTCTGGCCAGAGCATTTTTGAATTCTAGCGCCAAATCCCAGACTACAGTTCTGCCCGTAGCAGGCTTGTGCGCTAGTGTCGATCGTCCAGCTGTTTGGTTTGTCGAGGAGAAAAAAGCCAGAGTCATTCTTGTTCAGTCGTTGTTCTTGATTTATCAGCCCGTCGTCTTGTGCAAGAGCAAATTTGTATTTTGTCATGTAATTTCCATCGGAAATTTCTAGTAATTGATTGTTTAAGTGGTGTGTGTGAATTATAAATATAACAACATAAATAGTGTTAAATTGAATTAATTTGCATCAGTTTTGAATTTATAAAGAATCAGTTTGAGCTTCGTTCAAACATAGTACAGAACCAGCCTGCAAGTTGAACGTGAAAAAACAGCCTGGAAGCAAAAACCTATCTTTTTCCCCAGATTTCTTCCCACCTCAAATCTGACCAAAACACCTAATAAAGGCTTCGAAGGGCAAGTAGACAAAATTGGATTAAATCTGGTGAGTTTTTGCTCTTTTTATTGTTCATTAATGCAGAGTTTGACTGTACCAATAACCTGGCTCAAATTGAAGACCAAATTTTGCTCCTTGTTAGTATTTGAAAAATTGAATAGTAAATTACAGTCCACTAGTAGCTCTAGCCTGAGCTTTGTTCAGAACATTTCTGGGCCTCCAAACCGGGATGAATTTAAATTTGTAATTTGTTGATTAATTCACACACATTGGATTTGAGCAATTTCGTATTTGTCCAATGTTGGCATGTTCAGAATTGTCTGATCTATGCACAACTTTAGTTTGTTGTAGCCTTGTTCTAAGAGCAAGGTTTCTTGTCAATTTGTATTTGTCTGAAATTAAATTTATTTCAGTTAAAATTGTAATTTTTCTGAAACTAGGCTCATTGTGCTCTTTTCTCAGGAATTTGTTTGTTGGATTTTGTATTGTCCATTTTGTATTGTACATGTTAGTGAAGGTTAATCACCTGCATGATTTTGTTTGTTCAATTCAACAAGTTATCGTTTGTTTGTGAGTTTTTGGAAGAACATTATCTAATCATATAGTTTTGTCTCCAGCAGTAACTTGTCTTGTGAATTGATAATCAAAGTTTAACTTTGATAACTTACTAGTCGTGATTCTTCCTTCCATTTAGTTTTTGAACTCATTCTTGTTTTATTGTCTGTTGTTTTGTATTGTCGGGGCTGAATTGTTTTGTGTATGAATTCAAGATGGAGGAAAAATTACAGAAACAAATCAGGGTGCATCGCGCTAAACTGGAACAATTGTATGCCCGATTGCAAAGAATTTATGAACTGTCTAAAAATGTCTCTGATCCAAAAGTTGCTGAGCAATTTTTAGTGTTGTATCCTCGGGTGTCTCAGACCATTTCGGATTATGAAAAGACAGAATTAGTGGTTAATGAGTTGGAACTTGAGTTGAATAAAGACTATGTTGTAGCATTCAACGACTCACATCTAGATCTGTTTCAGTATATTGAAGTAGCGGCTAACACTCTCAAACAGAGAGAGGCGACTGATGCTATTGCTCAATCTTTGGCAGCTTCAGCAGCTAGTGCACAGCCGGTCGTGTCCGAGTCAGTACTGCCCAAAATCGACCTTCCGAAATTTGATGGGAACCAGACTCAATGGTCGGTGTTTTATGAACTATTTAAGGCATTGGTACATGACAATAAGAGTTTGAACGATCAGCAGAAGGTCCAATATCTTGTAAGTAGACTTACTGGACAAGCAGCAAATATTTGTCGTCATTTGCCACCATTGGCTAATAATTATCTAATAATTTGGCAGGCATTATTGACCCGCTATAACGATCCACGAGCGCAAGTCGATGCCTATTTCAAACAAATTTTTGAATTTCGTCCAATAAAATCAGAATCAAAGGCAGGTTGTATTGCGATTTTGGATGCGTTTTGCAGTTCCATCAATGCAGTGAAGAGATTGCGACTCACTGATTTGTCAGACTCGATATTCCTCTATCATGGCTTGAGATTGCTGGATCCAAGTTCTCGTACGTGACAAGGCTATGCCAACTTATGCCGATTATGTCAAATTCATTGAAAAGCAAATTAAGACTCTTCCTTCTGATGAGAAACAGACTGAATCGTTTAATATGAAGCACAAAAAAGATAATAAATCAAAGGTGTTTGTGGTTCAATCCAATGATTCATCTAACGATGCATCTAGTAAAAATCCCAATTGTCTGAAGTGCTCAAAACCGGGTCATCGGTTAGTAGATTGTGCTAGTTTCTTGAAAATGACTCCTTGGGATCGTTATTGTTTGATTAAAGGAAAGTTTTGTTGTTTTCGTTGTCTTGATGTGGATCATTTGAGTAAAAATTGTCGTAGTAAAACTCAGTGTGCTCAATGTCGAGAATCTCATCATTCTTTATTGCACTTTTCCAGATCAAGTTCCAATGAAGGTGTTGCGTCCTCGTCGAACTCCACGGCAGGTGGCACATCACCTATTAGTTGTTGTTCTACATCCAATGATGTAGAAAATTCGACCGTTGTGTTGTCGACCATCACTGCACATATTCGAGATTGTAATGGTCAGCTTTGTGATGTTCGTTTCTTGATTGACACCGGGAGTCAGTGTCATTTTGTTACAGCCAAATTGTGTCAGCGTTTGAGACTACCATTCCAGCCCATGAAAACCGTTGTTCGTGGATTCGGTGGTGGTACTAGTGAAGTTCGAGGTCATACTTGTGTGTCGATTCAGTCGAAGTTGGATCCTACCATCAAGTTTTCGATGGATGCCACAGTGGTAGATAAAATCATCGACAAGTTGCCTTCTTGTGAAATCGACAGATCCAAACTTCATCATCTTGAAAATCTCACACTGGCTGACGACAAATTCTACCTTCCTAGTAGAATAGATGGCATCATTGGTGCAGAGTTAGTTCCTCACTTGCTACGTGGGAGTCCTAGTACAGGTGAATCGCACGAATTGATGACTGTTAATAGTGTCTTTGGTCACATTCTGATGGGGAGAGCGCCGATTCTCACTTCAACAAAGAATGTGTCGAATTGTTTTACAGCCATCTGTAGTCCATTCGTTAGTAGTCCATCATTGGATAGTTTTGTGGAACGTTTTTGGGAGTTGGAATCGTGCCCTGCACCAAGCTGTCAACTGAAACCGGACGAGTTGGAGTGTGAGGTAAATTTTCGGAAGTCTGTACATCGTGTGAATTCTGGTCGTTTTGTTGTTGCCTTGTCATTTGCGGAGCTGCCCAGCAGCTTGGGAGATTCGTATGCTGTCGCCGAACGCCGACTGCTGAGTTTGGAGAGACAACTAGAGCATGACAGCAATACTCGTATTTCATATCATGAAATATTGATTGATTACCTACGTCAGGGTCACATGTCGTTTGTAGCAGATCAGACAGACCGAGGTGGTTACTACATACCGCATCACGCCATCATGAAAGCAAGCAGCACTACCACGCCCATCCGAATTGTATTTGATGCTGGTTCCAGAACATCATCGGGTTTGTCATTGAACCAGGTTCTTCATGCTGGTCCCAAATTGCAGACTGACATTTTTGTTTTGTTGGTCAATTTTCGTTTGTTCCCTATCGCACTAACTGCCGACATTAAACAAATGTATCGACAGATATTAGTGGAGGATTCCTGCCGTCGTTATCAGCGTGTATTGTGGAGATTTTCGCCGGAGGATCCGATCGAAATTTATCAGCTCGATTGTGTTTTTTTTGGTGTTTCAAGCTCTCCATATTTGGCACTTCGCACCGTCCACCAGCTTGTAGAGGAGGATGGAAATCGTTTTCCAGCAGCCAAGGCGAGAATACCAAGAGACATGTTCATGGACGACTTAGTCACATCTGTCGCCACAGAGTCAGAGGCCGCGGAGCTGTATCATCAGTCCAAGCAGCTGTTTGAGGGAGGAGGTTTCTCGCTCACAAAGTGGATGTCAAATTCACCATCAATGCTGGATAAATTCTCGGAGGAAGAGAAATCGTTTTCGTACAAGGATTTTGAAGCAGACAACTCCTTGGCTATCTTGGGATTGAATTGGCAACCTAGTACTGATCTGTTTCAGTTTTCCGTCAAGTGTGGTGAGGTCGTCGCTACTAAGCGTTCTATTCTGTCAGTGATGGCTCGTATCTATGATCCACTTGGTCTCTTGTCACCGTTTACATTATTTCTCAAGTGTCTTGTCCAGAAACTGTGGAAATTAGGAGTGGATTGGGACGAGAAGCCGCCTGAGTCTATATGCACTCTTTGGGAGAATTGTCAAAAAGAGTTGCCTCTATTATTAAAATTTGCTGTTCCACGTCACGTTGGTTTGTTTCAGGATTCTCACATCAGTTTGATTGGTTTTTGTGACACATCATTGTCGGGTTATGGTGCAGTTATCTATGTGAAGTTGCAGAAGGAGAGCGAGGAGTCAAGAGTTGTAGTATTGTGTTCCAAGTTCCAAGGTAGCACCATCTAAAGTTGTTTCAATACCTCGTTTGGAGTTGTGTGCGGCACTCTTGTTGGCAGAACTCATGAATTCAGTAGTCACTATTATTAGTGAACGTTGTCATGTGTCTCGTATTGTCGCACTCTCTGATTCGACAGTCACCTTGTGTTGGATTAATGCTCCATCCGCAAAATGGCAAACTTTTGTTGGTTTCTTGGGGTATACAGGATTCTTGTATACAGGATTGGATGCATGTTGCCGGAATTGAAAATCCCGCTGACTGTTTGTCTAGAGGTTTATCACCAGTTGAGTTTGTGAACTTTCCGTTGTGGCTCTCAGGTCCATCATGGTTAGCAGAGGACGAATGCGATTGGCCCGTCCGAACTCAAATGGAAGAGATCGTGGATCCACCGGAGGCGAAAAAACCGTCAGTGTTGACAGTCACAAAATCTCCTGATTGTAACAGCAATGCAGTATATTCATTGATTGGTCGTTGTTTGGATTATGGTCGTCTTTTGAGAATTGTAATTCTTGTTCTCAAATTCTTACGAATCTTACCCCAATCAGAGGAATCAGATTTCGATGTTGCTGAGAGGTATCTATGTAAAGTGGTGCAGAAGATACATTTTTCATCTGAATTTGTGCAATTGGAGAAGGGAGAAGATTGTTCTATGCGCCTTCGTCGCCTGTCTCCATTCATTGATAAAGGCGTGATTCGCGTCGGCGGTCGTTTGTCTCATGCTGGACTGGAATTTGAGACTTGTCATCAGATGATCCTACCAAAATCCGACGCTTTCGTATCGATGTTGATTGATTATCATCACAAGAAGAACTGTCATGCTGGACCTTCGTTATTGTTGTCCTTGATCAGACAGAAATTCTGGATACTGTCTGCTTGCTCTATTATTCGTATTTGTGTGTTTAAGTGTAATCGTTGTTTCCGTGTTCGACCTAGTAATAATGCAATCATTCCAAAAATGGGTGACCTGCCTGCTTGTCGAGTGTCATCGAACAGGTGTTTCCGGGAAGTGATGGCGAGGTTCGAGTGGCGAGTGTTCGCCTAAAAACTGGTATTTATAAAAGACCAGTTACAAAACTGTATCCACTCCAACTCAATAGTTGTTGTGCTTGTTGCATTTTTTTCTTTGTGTTTTTTTTTTGTGTTCGTGTTTTTTTTTTTTGTTCTTCTTCGGCATGTCTGGATTTTTTTCCTTTCTTTGGTTTTTCAGTTTTTGTAACTTGGCTGAAAAATAGTTTTTCAGAGGCGGGGGTATGGTCTGGCCAGAGCATTTTTGAATTCTAGCGCCAAATCCCAGACTACAGTTCTGCCCGTAGCAGGCTTGTGCGCTAGTGTCGATCGTCCAGCTGTTTGGTTTGTCGAGGAGAAAAAAGCCCGAGTCATTCTTGTTCAGTCGTTGTTCTTGATTTATCAGCCCGTCGTCTTGTGCAAGAGCAAATTTGTATTTTGTCATGTAATTTCCATCGGAAATTTCTAGTATTGATTGTTAAGTGGTGTGTGTGTGAATTATAAATATAACAACATAAATAGTGTTAAATTGAATTAATTTGCATCAGTTTTGAATTTATAAAGAATCAGTTTGAGCTTCGTTCAAACATAGTACAGAACCAGCCTGCAAGTTGAACGTGAAAAAACAGCCTGGAAGCAAAAACCTATCTTTTTCCAGATTTCTTCCCACCTCAATCTGACCAAAACACCTAATAAAGGCTTCGAAGGGCAAGTAGACAAAATTGGATTAAATCTGGTGAGTTTTTGCTCTTTTTATTGTTCATTAATGCAGAGATTGACTGTACCAATAACCTGGCTCAAATTGAAGACCAAATTTTGCTCCTTGTTAGTATTTGAAAAATTGAATAGTAAATTACAGTCCTCTAGTAGCTCTAGCCTGAGCTTTGTTCAGAACAGTTACCCTGAGACCATTGGTTCTAAATTCCGGTTTTTTTAGTATTATCATATTTCATTTGCTACTAAATTCTAAAATTTCATATGGAAGTAATTGGGTAGGAGCAATAATGAACAATTCTTTATTGCAATTCATTTCTTTATTATCGATTTCTCTACAGTCCACTCAGGGTTGAACTTAGTGTAGAATAAAGGTGCGTACAGATTCATGCGCCGCGAACATGAGCAATTCACTTTCAATCTAGTGTTCGAAAATATATTATAAATAATATTTTCGAACACTTCATACGCTAGACTCAAGTTAATATATTACATCCCTGATTAAGCTGATTTACGACTCCCACTGGCGCACAAGGAATCTTCCTTTTGCCGGTGTTTTTGCCTCACCTACTGTACTTATGCATGTGATCATAAATTGAATCTTCATTTTAAAACTATTGTTTGTAATGTAAAGGATATCATTTCGTTATTATATCTAAATAAATATATGTATGTATCTTGGTTTAAGTGCAGTAGCATATCCTTATATTTATTTTTTGTAAAGCTTTTTTGTATTTTGTTTTTGGCAAATAAATAAAATCAGCTGACTATATCTGTATTTTTACAGAAACGGTAAGATACAGATATAAGAAGCCTTGGCATCGGCTGTATCTTACCGTTTCTGTGAAAATACAGATATAGTCAGCTGATTAAAAGTGAATTGCTGATGTTCGCGGCGCGTATATCTGTACGCACCTTAACACGGGACAGCGTAGTGAGAGTTCAAAACATTCTGTATGGTTCGCTGCGCTATGCTAACGTACATGTCTTCTCATCGACCCGGCGGCACTACCAATCGCAATACCTGTCAATCCACAGCACGACCTCGGTTCAGGAGTGAGATGATCGGCACCGGAAATCTTCTCTGCAATAGCAGGCTTAGGTTGGTTCTCCACGTGGCGTGCCGCCACGTGGCGTGTCACGTGCCACGTGTCATGTTCCACAGCAACCGATCTCGATGCAGTTAGGCTCTGCAAAGGAAACGCAAATGCTAGAAAATGATTGTCTTCCACTTTAATATAGTAATTAATATTGATATAAGTTACATGCAATACGGTATACAATAGTATATTTCGCACCTAGGGCCGAAAATGAGACTTTCGCACATCTTGAAAATATATCTAATATATCTTTCCATCAACGTTGTAGACAGTTGCAGCCAGACCTGATAACAGCGCTCACACTCACATTCCGGGACGACACGTCACGGTACAATAGGACAGAAAGCTCTATGTTTATTTGGGAATTTCTCGAGACATTTTGAATTGATAAATTACTCATTAATTTTCGAGAGAACATAACAACAGGTCAATGTAACTTACTGAGCGCGAGGCCTACTGTTCACAGAACCACTAGTTATGATTAAGTAATATCTCATTACAAGGATCTCTCCTTGGAAATAGTATATTTCGCACCTAGAGCAGAAAATGAGACTTTTCCGGCTCGAAATCGGTTTTCAAGTCCGAGGCCGTAGGCCGAGGACTAGAGAAGATTGATAGCTGGTAAAACATTTTTGCCCGTGGTGCGAACGCCACACAAGAATAAACAATATATATATGAGAATAGTTGTTTACTAAGCACTTCCGAAAGAAGAAGTGGAAGGTGATAGCTCTAGCAAATCTGAGGTAATCTGAATATCAGGAAGTTGTCCAAGTATTTTTATTTTTTATTCCGATTTGTCTAAATAAGAATCGATGTGTGCAGGACTTTACAGCACGCATAATGTAGATTTGCCTCCATGACTTTTAAACAGCATAATGGCAAGGCATGGTTGGCGGGGTAATATTCACGGCTTTGCAAAAACATCAGGCTTCAGAGACCCTAGATCCCTAGATGGAGGAAGCTCCCTACACACAGAGATTCTTCATGAATGAGAGAGTTGCAACGTATCACCAACAATGGAGAGAGCATGTTGAACGAATGACAGCTGATAGGCTGTGTTGTACTAAAAGGACGTAACTCCAAAAGGCTCCCTGTGTATCTTTTCGGATGCAACACGTTGCTTTCGAGAAGATACATAACAGCATCTGTTGCTTATGGAGAGATACCTTTTCAAAAATGTTTCATGTTTGATTTGAGTTCGATTTCCAAGAAAAAACATCTCTCGAATCTGAAATAGTATATTTCGCACCTTGAGCAGAAAATGAGATTTTTCCGGCTCGAAATCGGTTTTCAAAGTCCGAGGCCATAGGCCGAGTACTAGAGAAGATTGAGAGCTGGAAAAACATTTTTGCCTGTGGTGTGAACACTATTTTTCATCACACAAAAATAAACAATATATATATAAGAATAGTTGTTTACTAAGCACTTCCGAAAGCAGAAGTGGAAGGTGATAGCTCTAGCAAATCTGAGGTTATCTGAATATTGGTAAATTGTCCAAGTATTTTTATTTTTTATTCTGATTTGTCTCAATAACCTAAAAGATTATGTTCCATTATTATTTTTCAATGTAGTTGGTTGAGTTTATACTTTTAAATTCTTTCAAATGACAATGAGATGATATTATTATAAAATGTTTTGATTCTTAAATAATAAAAACAAATAAGGAAAAGTTTTTGATCAGCTGTTTTAGCACACTTGAAATTTGGCCAATCTGAATGTCAATGTCAACAATGCTTGTTGTCATCGACTGTGGAAGTTTAGGTTAAAAGTTCTATCCTACTCTAAAAATCAAATTTTAATGGTTTATAATATATCTTATCTGTATTTCAATCATCCAAATAAAATGATAGTAAAAATGTAAAAATAATTTTGCCCGTGGTGCGAACGCTATTTTTCGCCACACACAAATAAACAATATATATATATAATTATATATATAATATATATATATATATATTATAGTATATATATATATATAATATATGAAAATAGTTGTTTACTAAGCACTTCCCAAGGCAGAAGTGGAAGGTGATAGCTCTAGCAATCTGAGGTAATCCGAATATCAGGAAATTGTTCAAGTATTTTTATTTTTTAGTCTGATTTGTCTAAATAACCTAAAAGATGATGTTCAATTATGTGGGAGGTTGAGTTTATACTTTTTTATTATTTCAAATGACAATAAGATGATATTATTATGAATGTTCTAATTATTGAGTAATGAACACAAATAATGGAAAGTTTTTTGATCAGCTGTTTTTTGATCACCTTTCTTAGTTCCACGTTAGTGGCTGGAAAGGGTACTCTTTCCGGCCTAGGCCGGAAATCAGACGAGAGTCGCCTGTTCTGACGTCAGACGAGAGTCGCCTGCAAACAATGTCTTTCAGATCTATGAAGGGAGTGGAAAACAGCTGCTTCCTGTGCAGTGTGGCGAAAATGAAGTAATTAATATTGATATAAGTTACATGCAATACGGTATACAGGGGAATATTTCCCCCCTATTTTTACTTTCCTTGCCCTATTACCATAGGGCATAGGGCTTTCCGAAAAAAATCAAGGTACCCCAATTTCTAAATTTCTATACGTTTCAAGGTCCCCTGAGTCCAAGTGGTTTTTGGGTATTGGTCTGTATGTGTATGTGTGTGTGTGTGTGTATGAATGTATGTGCGTCTGTGTACACGATATCTGATCTCTCAATTAACGGAATGACTTGAAATTTGAGACTTAAGGTCCTTCCACTATAAGGTTCCGACACGAACAATTTCGATCAAATGCAATTCAAGATGGCGGCTAAAATGGCGAAAATGTTGTCAAAAAAAGGGTTCTTCGTGATTTTTTCGGAAACGGCTCCAACGATTTTGATCAAAATCATACCTAAAATAGTCATCGATAAGCTCTATCAACTGCCACAAGTCCCATATATGTAAAAACTTCAGGAGCTCCGCCCCATCAATGCAAAGTTCGATTTTAGATTCCCAATTATCAGGCTTCAGATACAATTTAAAGAAGAAAAATCAAGTGGAGTAGATTGAGCATGAAAATCTCTACAATTAATGTTCAGTAACATTTTCACCTAAAATTGAAAATAAAGCTTTAAATTCGAGAAAATGTGATTATTCAATTGCAAATTATTGTTGATTCCATTGAATCAGTCACTATGGAGAGATAGCAAACCTCATGTGTGTCTCCAGCGTTATTGCCCTGTCACCAGCTGGCTCAAATCTTTGAATAGTAGACTTGAGATGTGCGGGAACACTAGCGTCAGGTGATCAATTTTCATAACGGCAAGGAAAGTTGTGTGAGTGCGCCACACCAGATTTTTTAATGAGTGTTAACATAACAGTACAAATTACAGTCGAACCTCTGTATAACGAAGTCGATTATCCCGAGAAAAAATTCGCTGCTGAGAGGTATTCGTTATTGAGAGGTTCTGTCAAGAAAACTGCCACGATCCTATGGATCTTATAATATCGTATCACGGAAATAAATAAATGAATATGGTACATAAAACATATCATCGCGAACGTAGGTAGGGTACCTATTAGACCAATATTAATATAAAAAAATTAAAAATTTATTCTGTTGAAAAAACATGTTTTTTTAATATTTGTAGAATCTAATAAGTAAACTCACCAATTTATTTCCAGAAAGCTTGATTTGTACTATTAGTGGAGCTTAATCAAAGTACATACTCTGAAGCAATAGTTCTCAACTTTTTACACTACAACTATTAGATGGAATGCAAAATACGGTTATTTTGTCAATACGCACATACTCATACACACACACTCACACCCAACACACACACACACACACACACACACACACACACACACACACACACACACACACAACACACACACACCACACACACACACACACACACACACACACACACACACACACACACACACAACACACACCACACACACACACACACACACACCACACACACACACACACACCACACACACACACACACACACACACACACACACACACACACCACACACACAAAACACACATACACACACACCACACCACACACACACACACACACACACACACACACAACACACACACACACACCACAACACACACACACACACACACACACCACACACACACACACACACACAAACACAAACACACACATTTTTTGGAATCAGGGGAACTTGAAACGTATAGAAATTTGGAAATTGGGGTACCTTAATTTTTTTCGGAAAGCAATACTTTCCTTACCTATGGTAATAGGGCAAGGAAAGTAAAAACAACTAAATAAATAGACTGGACTATTAAAATAGTAGGGAGGAAAAATATTACGTTATCATAAAACAATATTTCCTTTCATTTTTGCTCAGAAATATAGTTTCAGAATCATTCTTAACAACAGATTATTGAATCTTAAAGAACAAGAATGTTGTACATTTGAAACATTTGGACCTGATGAATGCTACAAGTAACAAGATAATTGAAAACCACTATAAATTTTTCAATTTTTTTTTTTTTATTGAAAACACACAAAACAAGACAAAACAAAATTACAAAGAATTACGAAACAAATAAAACAAAATAAGATGTTACAAATATAAAAAACCTAATATAAATAAATAGGTAACGTCAGGAATAGGCCTAATCACATGAAGTCTGCAAAAAGTAATGAAACCAGATTTCAAATGAGAATTTTAAACTCACTATACGGAGGTTAGTTTTAGCAAACGAATTCGATAAAATCTCAACCACACATTTTGTGATGAACAGTGTAAAACCATAGAGAAACGATAGCATAAGTAGATATCCCATGGTATAGGGCGTTTATGTCGCAACTTTTACTGTTATCCCAAGACGATAGTCCACGTAGTTCTTTCCCATGCAGCTGTGTGATGCTGGTAGTCTCTCAAATTGTGCCGTTCATACACTATCACACCAACAAAACGGTGAAAATTGACAATAATCGACAGTAATCGGCTTGAGATAACAGTAAAAGTTGCGACATAAACGCCCTATACCATGGGATATCTACTTATGCTATTGTTTCTCTATGGCATTATTTAGTTCATTTGATTATTTTTAACCACCTATTAAATTAGTTTTTTAAAATGTGAGAATATTGATACTGATGAGCATACATAATAATACCATGACTGCAAAACAAAATATTGAAACCAAAGACCTTGAAGATGCATATCTCTTTAAGTCTTTGATCGAAACTATAGACCTTATAGAAATAGACACAGCTTCTCCAGACATGTATGTTAATGCACTTACGCTATTGTTTCTCTATGGTAAAACTCAGGCGCAATATATTTCTCAATTATATCGTGTATTAAAATTAGAATCAATAATAATAATAATATTACAATTTACTAAAGTATTAACATACCAGTAGAGAGCAAAGAACCAGTGAAATAAACAGAACGGCGCGAACTTTCATTATTGTTGCTGAATTATCTATTAATCTTAGAAATGAATCAACAAGTGGCAACATTCACCTTTATAAGAGCCGACAATTTTTATGTTTGGAGAATAAGAAACAGATGTTGAAAATGCATTCTTTTGATTATAAAAGATTTCTTTCTAAAAGTCTGCTATCTTTCCCATTATTATCATTCTTAGCAATTGTTCGGATTTCCACAAACGAATTTTTACACAGTAATTCTTTTGAAAAATGTGTCATGCTACTAGTAGTTCTGTGAATAGTAGACCTCGCGCAATTATCAACTACAGCCTACTCTAGCAATTATAAACTACAGCAGGGATCCAACCTACGGCCCGTGGATGGATTTAATCCGCGTTCCTCTTTTTTCGGTTCGTTTCTACTGTATTTCTTCTCTTGTCCGGAACTGACCAGAAAAAGATGCCCACTCGTCATTATCTTCTTCCTTCTTAGCGGTGGCCTTCTGTATATCTTCGTCTCTGCTTTTGGTCGAATTTTGGGAGGCAGGGGAGCTTTACCCATTCGTCTTCACTACTAGTGCTGTTACTCTGAAAGTTCAATAGATTACTAAATTATAAAAAAAATCTGGTGTGGTACACTACATAGCTTTCCTGCCAGGAACTGTAACATCAAACGATAATAATTTAGGGGGGTAACATAATGACAT